>NC_136490.1:94596611-94611611 GCF_053919585.1 Euprymna scolopes | reverse complement strand
AGAGAAAGGAAGAAAGAAAAAACAGAAGAAGATTTTTACTCCGGAAAAATTTCATTCAGTTTTGACCATCAGCATCGTCAATAGCAGCAGCATCATTAACAACAACATAGTAAGATGATGATGAATTTTAATATCGGACATTGTGCAAAGATAACCAAAGTTATTTTTATGTCATTTCTTTCATTTTAAGAGAAAGAAAAAAAAAATTTTTAATTCATTCGGAAAAGAAAAGTACAAAAACCCAAGAGAAAACGAAAAAAAAAAAAAACTACTATAATTTTAAAATAAAAATATCCGTTCATTTTTTTTATCATCATCATATCGTTATGATTATTGAATAAAATATCGAACATCGTAAAGTTATTTTATATCATTTCTATACTTTGGGGATGAAAGAAAAAAAGTAAAAGTTAAAAAAAAATAATTTTTAAAGGGAGACTTCATAGGAACGAGGAAAAAGAAAGAAAAAAATATATATATCAATTTTCTTTTTCTTCTTCCACCCCCCTCCCATTCCCGAGTTGATTGTCTGTTAATATCCCACCCATACCCCCATTGGTCATTTATTGGAAGTTAAAAAAAAAGACCTTCCCACCCACTTACAAAGCTTTCAACCGAGACACACGAACGTATATTTCCTCTCCGTAAAGAAGGCCGGCACACGTGTGCGGAGTCAACATCGTATACACACATACACAAACACACAGACACAGACATAAACGTGCACACAGATATCTATATATTTATATAACAAGTTATACATGCATATCGATATTCCTATATCTTTATACACTTCGTAAAACACGCAGGCATTAAAAAAAATGCACAAATATTTATAAAATACAACAGGGGATTCACATAAATATGCAAATGCATATGCAATATTGGATGCATTTTTTAAAAAACGGATAAAAAAGGAAAAAGTTATAATTGATTGGATTCCAGTTTTGTCTGCGAGCGTGTCTTCCTGAGGCCCGTGTATATATATCTATATACATATATATATATATATATATATATATATATATATATAGATATATAGATATATTTATATATATATTTTATTTATTTATTTTTATTTATATATATATAAATATATATATATTTATATATATATTTACAAATATATATTTATTTTTCATTTTTTTTTTTAATTTAAAAAAAAAAAAGCTAATATATATATTTAAAAAAAAAAAAACGTCCATTTGTGTTTTTTTCACAATGACGGCCAAATCAATTCAGTATTCACTATGCAAGATGATACTGCTTTATCTTTTAATTAGTAACGAAGCGTTAGCCTGCGGACCCGGTCGGGGTCCGGGCAAACGTCGGGGACCTCGGAAACGGACGCCGCTCGTCTTCAAGCAACACATTCCTAATGTATCCGAGAACACGGTTGGCGCAAGCGGAAATTATGAGGGGAAAATCACAAAAGTTGACCCTGGATTCAAGGACCTTGTGAAAAACATGAACCCAAGTATAATATTTCGTGATGAGGAGAACAACGACGAGGACAGAATGATGTCGAAGGTGAGTAAACCTAACTAACTAACTATATATATATATATATATATATATATATATATATATATATATATATATGTGTGTGTGTGTGTGTGTGTGTGTGTGTGTGTGTGTGTGTGTGTGTGTGTGTGTATTTTTCAGTGTTTAATCATGTTTATTCGTTCTAATATTTCCAACTAGTGCAATTTTGAGCGATGATGTATTGTCGTCTGTTCAATTTACATGTGTCGAACTGTTATCCTAATCGAAGTTCCAGTTGCTATATTCACTGCCGTCATTACCTAGTTCCGATACGGGGGAAATCAAATCTACTGGGAAATCCTTGGAACGGTTAGTTTGAGCTATCATTTACACGTAGCTTTAGTTTTACTTTGTGTTCCTTTATTTTAAACTGTAATCCTGTTAAAAATATCGAATCGATTTTAACAGTAAAAACGTATTATAAGCAGAGAGAGCTATATTCCTAATGATATATAATGTATTATACAAATCGTTTTATTCTCCGATTTGCTTTGATTTTTAAAAAGAAAATGCTAGTTTGTTTACACTCTGTAGTCCTCTAGGTTGGCTCTTCTGTTATGGGTTAAATGAAAAGGTATGGGTCCCTGATGCCGACACGGGTTATTATAAGCACATTTCAGTAGTTGTATTACCCGGCCTTCTTCAAGTTACTTGTTTGTTGCAGTCGGTAGCATTGCAGGTGCTTGTTTTTTTTTTTTGTTTATTTGTTTTTTTGTATTATTGCTGTAACGTACCCTATGCAAACAAAACATCGGATTACAACAGCGACAAAAATATAAAATACAAGAGAAGATTATACAGCGACCACAACGTTATAAATACAAAAAAAAAAATACACCAATAATGGTAAAGATACCAGTCCGAATAACTGGAACAAAATGTATCTGTTTATTTTGTATTGTTCTGTGTTGCTTACATACATATGTGTTTAGACAGCCCATTTAGTGCGTATGTGCTTCCATATTATTATTATTATTATTATTATTATTATTATTATTATTATTATTTTGTTCGTTTGTTTGTTGCAGTTAATAACACAATATTATTTAGTTAGCTAAGGCGGTCAATGTTTTCACGCTAAGCACTTTCAGCTTTCGTTTTCCTGGTTCGTTTACGGAACACATTTAAGTATAGCTTTAGTACATAGTGACGAGTTATGTTTAATATAATTATATTTATATACATATAAATTACATATGATTATATATACTTTACAAGTCGTTATATTTATATTACATCGCATTACATATTTATATCATATTACAAATCATTATATTTATATACAACATTGTATATAGATACATATACATTATAAATCATTATATTTGTATGCATATACATTACAAATCATTATATTTGTATGTATATATACATTACAAACAATTATATTCATATACATATATATTGCATATCATTATATTTATATACGTATATCCGTATACATTACATATTATATTTATATACGTATACATTTAATCTATTATATTTACATACATATACATTATATATAATTATATTTACACGCATGAAATGAGCATGACACATGCCTTTGCAACCATCAGGATCTACCTACGGAGTACAATTGCTTTGAGTTTCAATATGGCATGTTTCTCAGCAATTATATATATATATATATATATATATATATATATATATATATATATATATATATATATATATATATATTGGGGATGGGACGATGCCCATATTTTTTCTGATTCCGATACAATCACCAATTCCGTATTAAATTCCTGATTCCGATACAATTACCGATTCAGATTCTTTACAAATTTCTAAATATTTAACTATAAAGTTGTTATTTTTCACGATTACCGTAAAAACGCTTACCGTAAAAACGCATATTAAATGTGTAGATCTTTTCTCAAGTGTAAGGATATGCTTATGAGGGATGATCTATCGATTTTAGTTGTACTAGTAGTTTAAAATTAATATATATTCATTATTTTAGTAATACTACTAGCGGGAGAATACTTTTCTTTATAGAAAAGCAAACAAAACGGCAACCTAAAAGAAAAAATAGGCACAAATATTCCGATACCGATTCCGATACCACAGAAAGTACCGATTTTTTCGATTCCCGATTCCGATTCTGATTAATCGCCTCAATACTAATATATATATATATATATATATATATATATATATATATATATATATATATATATATATAGTTTTTCCTCCGTTTTTTTTTTTAACAAAATATTTCCAAAAACTCAATCGTCAGGGTCACTCGTCCGCACAATCTGCTGATTTTATCTCCAAGATAGTTGCATTTACCATTAATAATAATAATAATAATAATAATAATAATAATAATAATAATAATAATAATAATAATACCCCCATAGTTTCACTCCCAATAAAAAGTGACACCAAAAAGATGAGAAGGGTCAATAAGGACTGAAAGACCGAGGAGAGAGCACCGGCCAGACCTCGGTTGGACAAGCGCAAAGAGAACTGGGACTTTGGGGAGGCTTAGTGCCACTCAAATTACAGTATAAACCAATGGCCACTGTCGACGAGAAATCAATGGTACGAGGCTGTTGCGATGATGCAAATTCATTTGCAAATGCTATCGAAGGAGATGGAGAGAACTGGACGTCTGGGGAGACTTCTTGTCACTCAGCCTCCAGAGAACACGACAGGTTTCCAATCAGATCGTTTGTTGACTTGTGTGAAAGCTCCATGTGAGCCAATAATAATAATAATAATAATATTTGCGTTACTACGATTTGTATCCATTTTTGTGAATGAAGATACTGTGATGAAAATATCCGACCAATGCACAGGCGACAAACCACCTGGATCTGTTCGTGGATTTGTTTATACGTCCGCACGTATATTCAAAGATTTCCTCAGTTTATTCGCTCGTCTTTACACAAATTCGAATCACAACACTGCTACCGAATCTCTAAGATACGAGAATTGGAGGTGGACGAAAAGGATAGCTTCATCAACGCTCTGCAGGCCTCTTTAGTTAATACGTTGTGATCCAACTTTAAATGTTACCAGAAAAATGTAGGGAGAATCGCTTTTAATAATAAAAACTTTTTGTTCAAATAAAAATTTAAAAAAACGTTACTGCACATCAAGCCCATACTTACAAGCTCAGCAGATTTCAAGTGTGTATTACTTGGATTATTCAGACTATTGGCCTCATCTTGAGTGTTATCATCGCAACGTTTCGACTGATGTAACTTCCGACATACTTCAGGCATCTCTGTCTGAACCGGGTGATATTTCTATCAAAATCGGGAATCTGCCCGAATTTCGATCGGAACCCTTTATTTAATCCACGGAGTAGCATGCTCTTGTTTTATCAGCCGTGACCGGTTAGAAGTCTTAAGTAATTCAGTGTTTTATTCTGCGTAAGTAGCAATCTATGATGCTAAGTAGTAAGGTTGTAAAACATCTAAAAACAAGATTAGGTTGAAGGCTCTAAATAAAACAAATTATCAACCTCATATTAAAAAAAAATTAGAGGGAAAATTGGGTTTGCATTACTGTACACATAGATTCGAAAAATTTGTCAAAAATAATTATATAACAAATAAATGCTATCAAAGGAAAGATAAGTTACTTTTCTACCTAACTGGATATATTTTTCGTGTTTTTATTCAATGTAACATGTTTATTCAGCTCGAAAACCATACAGTGTTTCCGATGTATTGGAAAACTCAAGATGGTGCCCAACTCTCTCTTTAACACGGTAAGTTGTGAAAAAGGTGTTATAAATAAAAACTAAACAAAATACTATAAAAAATATATGTCAACCTATGTCACGGTAGCATATATTGAGCGGGTTTTTAATAGTATTTTGTCTAGTTTTTATTTATAACACCTTTTCCATAACTTACCCTGTTAAAGAGAGAGTCAGGCGCCATCTTGAGTTTTTCAATAGATCGGTAAAATACTATGGTTTTCGAGCTGAATAAACATGTTACAGTGAATAAAATCACGAAAAATATATCCAGTTTGGTATAAAAGTAACTTATCTTGCCTTTGATAACATTTATTTGTTATATATTTGTTTTTTTGACAATTTTTTCGAATCTATGTGTACAGTAATACAAACCCGGAAAATTTATATTTTTATGTACAATTTAGAAACTACTTGGAATAACATCTGTAATTTATTGAATGAAAACTGAAATTTTTATTTCAAATTTACGTCAGGGATTTGAGTTCCGTTAGAGAAGCGTTGATTTAATTTGAATAAAATAAAATGCGCATCAAGTGCGTTTGAAAGCCAAATCACAATGCAATTTTACGAAATAAACAAATATTTTACTTGTTTTAAATTTATAATTTAAATATATTTCGGAGTAATACTCCATCCTCAGTATTTTATTTCTTTTTTTCTTTTTCTTTCTTGCCATGTATTTTCTTCTTCTTCTTCTTCTTCTTCTTCTTTGCCATGTTCTTTTTTCTTCTTCTTTCTTGCCATGTTGTAAAGTTGGAGAAAGAAAACTCAATAATAAACAGATTTTATTTTATTTTATTCAAATTTGTTTTGTGGTAAAAAAAAAATGAATATTTTAGTAATATGTTATGAATACTTTAAAATCCAGTAGTATTTAGTAGGATCCTCATGTCATTGAATTTTTTTAGGTAGAAGTATGAGCCCCTAACGCTGACGCAGATTAATGAATTTCTCAGTAGTAATTCGAATTTGATCCATTTCTTCTCATAAAGTTCTTCATCTTTTAACTGACAATTTTTCCGTCTGCTTAACATTAATTCCCGAGTGGCCTTTGGTCTCGATGATCAGTGATCCATTTTAGTAAAACAAAAAATAAAGTGGATCATACAAATTGAGATTTGGCATTTGTTTAGCCAAAAATCTTTAGCAAATCACGATCTGAAAATACAATTTACAAAGTAAACACGTATAGCAGTTGTATTTTGTGTTTTATCAAATTTCATCGTATGCTTTTTATTTAACGTTCATCTTGACCTTTGGTCTTGATAGGTGGTGATCCCTTTTAGTAAAAGAAAAAATAAGCAGATTCCAATATTCTCTGTATTATATTAAAATAGTTTTAATAATAATTATTATATTAAAATCTGTGCGTTTTATAAAATTTCGCCGTTTATATTTAAATTGATTTTTATCCTTGAGTGGTTTTTGTCTTTTTTTTCTTTTTTTTTTTTTTTTTTTGCAAAGGGGTTACCACATATCAAGGCCAGAAGACCACTCGAGGATAAGAGTAGTCATTGGAACAATAGCATAATAATCGTTAGTAGTGGACATTTGGTCTAAGTAGATTATTAAAGACGACGGTTCAATAAGAACTTGTTTACGTTGGACTTGAAGACGACAATATTGTAGTTAGCTGGAAATCAAATCAGCGGAACAGAGTTCAACAAGCGGGGAGTTCTAGAAAATAAGCTTTGTTTATTGAATTCACGTTTAGGTTTAGGCATCGATAGATAGTGGGGGAGCTATTTTGGGGTTTTTATTACTGTACACATAGATTCGAAAAAGTTGTCAAAAAACAAATATCTAACAAATAAATGTTATCAAAGGCAAGATAAGTTACTTTTCTACCTAATTGGATATATTTTTCGTGTTTTTATTCAATGTAAGATATTTATTCAGCTCGAAAAACATATAGTGTTTACCGATGTATTGGAAAATTCAAGATGGCGTCTGATTCTCTCTTTAACACGGTAAGTTTGGGAAAAGGTGTTATAAATAAAAACTAAACAAAATACTATTAAAAACCCGCCGAATATATGTCAACCTATGTCACGGTAACATATATTGAGCGAGTTTTTAACAGTATTTTATCTGGGTTTTTATTTATAACACCTTTTCCCAAACTTACCGTGTTAAAGAGAGAATCAGACGCCATCTTGAGTTTTCCAATACATCGGTAAACACTGTATGTTTTTCGAGCTGAATAAACATGTTACATTGAATAAAAACACGAAAAATATATCCAGTTTGGTAGAAAAGTAACTTATCTTGCCTTTGATAACATTTATTTGTTATATATTTCTTTTTTGACAACTTTTTCGAATCTATGTGTATAGTAATAAAAACCCGCTTTTTTTGTAGGGATTTTGGCTAGCCGAGTGTTTGTTGGCGAAAGATTAGCAAGGATGGGGCATAGATTAGAGCTCAGTCGGACACTTTTTTTACAAAGAAGTCACTACGTATCAAGGCCCGGAGGCCACTCGAGAATAAGGGTTAATGAGTGTATAGTGGTCAAGGGGGTACATGTTGTAACCATCGTTAGTAGTGGAAATTTGGTAAATTGCCATGAAAATAACGGTAGAACAGAGACAAGCTCGCTATGTCTCTTCTGTGGGAAAGAGATTGTAGAAAACAAAACGGAACATCGGTTTTGACCTCTGTCATGGTAGGATAGGTTGCTTCAAGTAGCTCCTGCTCAGATGTGGCAACAGTATGTGGTAGTCCATGTTAGTATAAAAAAAATCAATATTCTCTATGTTTATACTTAAATTATTTCAATCGCTAGTGTTTACCTCTATACGTACGCATGATGCGTATCATCCTGTTTTTGTTCTTATTTACTGTAGGTGTCAATCTTCATGCGTTTTGTTGTTGCTGTTTTTCTTTCTTTTTTTTTTTTTGTTCTTTGGGTTTTTTTTTTTGGGGGGGGGACGTCTCAGAATGTACTTGGGTTGTTCTTCCGTATTTATGAATGGTGAAAAAAGATGTACATTGCGTTCTTAATGAGGTTTATTTAACTAATGATCAGATACGTTTACATGAGTGTCTGTCTCTAACAGGCATGTGCGTTAAGTGCGTGCGATCGTACGTTTGTGTGTGTGCGCGTGTGTTTGCGTACAGGTCAGTGTCGTTATTTCCTTCAACAATATTTATGAATGGAGAAACGTGGAATTAAAGTAGCAGAAAGCCTTCAACAACGGAAACACGTTCGATTTTCGTGTATCGCTTAAATATCTCTGCATGTAATAGCTTTTTTCTTTCGTATAACTATTTTTAATATATGGTATAACTATATGTTTTCTTTTATTATTAATTGGTTCAGTATTTTTTTAACTTTATAATTAATTGGTTTATATTAGTATTTTTTTAACTATATTATTAATTGGTTTATATTAGTATTTTTTAAACCCTTTCTTGGCTTGAGTAATTTCGGTTCGGTTTATTTGGGTATTTGTGTTGCCTATAACTGTAGATGATATGTCATCTTTTTTTACGGTCTTATTTTTTAAATTACTTGAAAAAATAAGACCGTAAAAATTAGGGGGGATATTAACACCACCACTCCGGCACTCCGGTGATCCCCCACCCATCATCCAAAAAAAATATGAGAAACAAATAATGAGGTTCAGAAAGGAGATCACCAAATAATTATTTTAGAATGTAGAGTGGAGGATCAGTTTCGGATATAAATTTATCAGAACATAACACTAATTTTCAGGCTATTTCATCGTTTTAGGGCAGTTAACTTTCTTTTTTTTTACCACGAATTCTAATTCTGGTTTACTGCCAATAAAGGTTAGGTTAGGATTAGGTTAAAAAAAACATAACGAATACTTAAAAAACTCATTTATTGGATTGGTTAGAGAAAAAACATGTCTTTCGAGAGACACTGCAAATTATTTTGTGTTATCTCAACAGCCGCTTACCATTGATTTCTAACTGGTAACGATCATCAGTTTTTCCATTTATTTGGGTGGCAGTAAGCCTCTTCATGAACATAGTATTCTCTGCACTCTTCCAGTGGAGTTCTTGTTAGTGCTCTCTCTCTCTCTCTCTCTCTCTCTCTCTCTCTCTCTCTCTCTCTCTCTCTCTCTCTCTCTCTCTCTTTCTTTCTTTCCTGAGCTTTTCCATTTTCCTTGACCCTTCACGATTATTTCGTATGTTATCTTTTGGGGGGTTTGGTGGGCAGGAGGATAGTTCATGAGATTTTTTGCAGTTTCAGTTTCCATGGTGTTCTTTTTAACTTTTTTGTTTAATTTCTAGTGCAACTTCCTTGTGGCTTGTTAGCGTCTGTAATTATTTTTTTTTGGGGGGGGGGCCAAATTCGAGGACCTTCCTTAAGATTTCAATTCTATTATTATTTACTCACTAGTAGTAGTCACAGAAGCCATCTTCAAAGATTGCTATTTGAGACCAACATGTGGTGTTCCCTGGAGTCTGGGTGACAAGTTTCCCCAAATTTCTAGTACTCTCCACCTCTGTTGATAACCTTTGCAAAAGAATTTGCATTATCGCATAGCCGCTTACACTTGATTTCTCGTTGGCGGCAACCATTGGTCTTCACTGGAATTTGGGTGGCAATAAGTCTCCCCAAGGTCCCAGTCCTTTTTGGACTCATCCAGCGGAGGCCTGGCTATAGCTTTCTCTCCTCGATCGTTTCATCCTCCTTGACCCTCATTATTTTGTGTAGTGCCCGTTTATGAGAGAAAAAAGGAGGCGATATCTTACAATTATACAGTTTCAGTTTTCATGATTCTATGTGACGTTCCTTTGTGTTTTGCATCTGTAGCCGTTTCTGTATCCAGTTTGTGTATAGTTTATGTGTGATGTTAGTCTCCACATTCAAGAGTATTTTTTTAAATATTTCCACAGTTTTCATTATTGAAATTCGTTGTATCTTCTCTGCCACCCCAATCTCTCCCATTCTTTTTTCAACCTTGTTCGGTATCGTTCCTAGCGCTCCTATATTAGTGGTGTTATCTTTACTTTCTTCATTTTCCATATCCCTTTGAGCTCTCTCGCCAGTTCCGTGTATTTGCTCCGCTTTTCAGTCAGGGATTTGAGCAGCAAAAAGGCTCCCCAAGGTCCCAATCCTCTGCGCACTCGCCCAGTGGTCAATGCTTTATCTTCTCGATCTTTCCATCTTCTTTTACACTTCACGACTATTTGGCGTTTACCAGTTGATTACGGCACTTTTGAGAGAGAAGAGGGTTGCCTTACGATTACATGGTTTGATTTTTCTTGATGTGGTGTTCCCTGGAGTCTGGGTGACAAGTCTCCCCAAATTTCTAGTACTCTCGCGCGCCTCTGTTGATAACCTTTGCAAAAGAATTTGCGTTATCGCATAGCCGCTTACACTTGATTTCTCGTTGACGGCAACCATTAGTCTCCACTGGAGTTTGAGTGACAATAAGCCTCCCAAAGGTACCAGTTCTCTTGGCATTTGTCCAGTGAAGGTCTGATTAACGCTCTCACCTCAGGCTTTCCATCCTCCTTGAGCCTTCTCAACAATTTGGCATCTTTCTTTGGGGGGGGTAATAGGAAAGGGGGGTTAAGAACTTATAGATATGCAGCTTCAATGTTCTTGGTTCCATATTATTATTATTATTATTATTATTATTATTATTATTATTATTTTACGCATAGAGATATCACAACGAGTATTACCAGTGAATTCTCTTGAATGAAAACGATGTGATCTGAGTGACAATAATCTCTACATTGCCTTCCAGTATAAGTCTTATTTTTCATGTACAAAGAGTGCTCATATGAGTCAACATATGACAACAACATGTGGAGTTCCCCGGAGTCTGAGTGACATCAGATCCCTCCAGATTTCAGGTACCCTTTAGATACCCGTGACAAATCACTTTGCCTTCTTGAAATAGCCGCTTGCCATTGATTTGTTGCTGATAACAGTCGTAGATATCCTTTGGCAATAAACCTCCTCAGGATACCAGCATTATTCATGGAGACATGGTTGATGCTCTCTGTCCTCGGTCTTTCCGTTCTCCTTGATCCTTCGCAGACATTTTGTGTCGCTCCAACATATGTTTTAGAGAAGAATCTGATCTGTTTCGACAGTTTCAATTCCCTTAGATTCACATAATATTCTTTCTAAAATTTTTATTCTATTTCTACTTCAAATTACCCGTGGCTGGTCCGCATTAACTGGTTTCATTTACTTGTTTACACGTTAAAGGGTTTCCTGTATATTTCCAGTCATTTTCTTTGCGTTTGTCATATTAATCCTTCCCTTGGATACAATGTATTCCTATTGATTTCGGAACTTTTCTAAACTATTGAGATTTAAAGTAATTTTCTTCGTGATTCATATTCTCTAGTTCACTGGCAACCTCCAATTTGATAGGCTTTCACTCTTCAATGCCATATACGGTTTACGCTAATACGATTATTGTGCATGTTCAAAATGCAGACGTTTGCATCATTCCCAGCTGACTGTCTTCCCAATTTCGTACAAATTTGTTAATGTATTCTTCATGTTAAACAAGATAAAAACCCACCCAATCAATGACACCAACTGTAATGTTCTACCTGTAGTTTGTTTGATTTTCGATTTTTGAGCAATCATCGAGACTCCTTCGATTTTTTCTTGATCTAACCTAACACTCGACACTGGTGGTGTTTCAAAGTAAATAAACGCTTCAAAATAAGTTAAAAAGCAAAACAATTATCTAGATGTAGAGCAGTTTTATTTGTTGTGTTTGTATTTTTACCACGTTTTCGTTTTGTTGGATGTACTGGAAAATGCACCATATTCTGGTTGATTTAATTTTTTGATTTAATAATTGTTATAACTTCCATATATCTCACGCCATTGTATTTTATATTACTAAATATTCGACTATTAGTAAATAAAAAAAATGATGTAATAATTGAATGTATGATTGTTAAAGTTAAATTGACACGAGAAATGCATACACATTAAGTTGCCTCATAATTTTATTCATAAAGAGATTAAAACGACATTCATTTATATATAACTTCATTTCAATTATGTGATAGAACATCACATTTTTGCATGAATCGTGGCATTTATTGGATGTATGTCTATCAGTTTGTTTGTTTGTTTGTTTTAATTCATGAGCGATTATCATGGCTTGACTAGGTTACTAAGGAGGCCACCATTTTGTTTTTTATTCTGACTTGACAGGCTTCATATTATTTCTATTTTTAAGTAAAAAAAAAAAATTTAACATGACTTACAACAAAAAAAAATAAACTTATCCAGGTAAGTAGACGAGTAACTTAGCTTGGCTTTGGTAACATTTATTTGTTGTGTATTTATATTTCTCGTTTTGTTTCGTTGAATGTTCTGAAAACTCACTGATTGTTTTCTATTTGAGTATTAGCTTACTTGTGTATGGAGACGAATTGGCAAAAATCCACCCACGTAGGAATTTTTTAAAGGAAATTATCCATATCTTTATAAAGTTATTAATAAGTTATAATTATTTATAAAATAAGTTATAATTATTTATATATTTTTGTATATACAGGGTGCACTCTTAAACCAATTAACCGATCATTAATACCTGTTAGGTTTAAGGATAAAAAAACGAGCTATATTTAGTTTCATTTAGTTTTATTTAGCTTTTGCAAAAAGAGCAAAAAGGAGAAGGACTCTTTCCGGAAAATATTAGATACCTCCAATTTCTGTTAAATTTTAACAATAAATTAATTACGTATCAATTAATTAGGTATCAATTAATGAATATTAATGAATATTCATTTGGTATCAATTAATAATAATAATGAAGATAAACTAGGTGTAATTAATGAGTATTAATAAATATTACATAGGTATCAATTGATGAATATTAATAAATATTGATTAATAAATATTCCGTAAATTTCAATTTCTTTAGAGTATTTTTAAACTTTTTAGAACAAATAATATGAGCACGACATTTCATTTGAAAATTCAAATATATTATACATCCATCTAGTTTCATCCATATCATATATCCATTAGATTTGATCTGTATATTTGATCTATACCAATTAGACACCAAAAAAGAAACAATACCTGGATTTCAATTTCTTCGTAAACTCTTTAAGCTTTTACACTTTAAATTTTAGATATTTTCTAGAATTAAAATCATGTAATGGATTTGGATCACATTTAGAATACGACACAAGGTTTAGTATCGCTATAAATTGATTTTAATCTTCGTAAGGAGACACCAAAGTGGTGCAAAATTGTTCTGCTCGGAGAAATTAATTTTAGCTATTCATTTTCCTAGTTTCATATAAGTGTGGGTTTAAAATAAAAATGGAATGATTTACAATTACGAAAAAATAAAATTTAAGTTATTTTAAGACGGGAGAGGAGTCAAATTAAAAAAGACCAATGAAATTTTCATTTTTGACTGAGACACAATTTTACCGCGCTTTCTTTAGATGCGTCCATGCATATCAGTAACAGGCTCTGCCCGTCAGTTATCTTATTTACTATAGGTGTCAATCTTCATTGTTAAGTTTGTGATCAAATTTTCGTCGGTTTATGATGGTAAAGTTTAAAATGGCAGTACCGTTGGTGTACAATGCTAAAGTTTAAAATCGCATTTACGAAGTAATTTTTAAAGATGTTAATCCAATGAAGCTGAAGGTTTATCAAAAACGCTCAATGTCAGGCTATTATATTTTATTTATATAATCGTTATTGGCAATATATGTGCAGACATGTTTCAGTTGCGATTCTTTTCAAAATTATACATCATCATGCGGAATCCTTCAAATAAACTAATTTTTTAAACAGCAATAAAACTAAATGAAACTAAATATAGCTCGTTTTTTTATCCTTAAACCTAACAGATATTAATGATCGGTTAATTGGTCACTCGGTGTTGGCCGGTCGTAAAATACGCTTAAATATGATATTTTAATTTATGCAGATTTCGTGTTTATTATTATAGAGCAAATTCTCTATGGATTATTATATTGTACCCAATATATATATATATATATATATATATATATATATATATATATATATATATATATAGTAATGATTTCAGAAGTTAACAAAAGATGCGATCAGCTTGAATCGAAACCTCAGAGTGCCAAACTTTGTCGTTTATTTAGCGCTTCGTTACGTCACTCAGACAGTCCAGAGAGTTTTCTAACTATTAGGGTTAAGATTTGAATTAAAAGAATTTCTTGTTGAAACATTTAGTTTATTGGAAGATTTCAGCATGATGATGTGAGATTTCGAAAAGAATTTCAACTGAAACATATTTGCACATGCACAGCCAGTACTATTTATATGAGTAAAAGTATTACACTATATACGATGAAAGACAGAGAGAGAGAGAGAGAGAGAGAGAGAGAGAGAGAGGTGCGTGTGTTGTATTAATGAGAATCTTACAACTATCGATTATTTTTATAATTGTTCAATTTCGAAATGGATTCATATATTTATCTATCGCAATTTACTCGTATCCAATGAAAGACCGATCGATCTATCATTTTTTTCCAGCGTGTCCGGTTTGTTGTGCAATACATTTTATAAATCAACGGAGTTAAGCATTCATTAATGATGAAACTTGCATGTACATTGATTAACAAGGCGTACGTACGTGCATATACACATATATGTACATACGTATACACACCCAAATTGGATTAAATGAGATTAAACATTTAGTCAAACGTATGAATAAGTGGCGGGAAATCTCTCTCGTTCTTTAACACACACACACACACAC
>NC_136490.1:94509111-94594111 GCF_053919585.1 Euprymna scolopes | reverse complement strand
CTTTAATATAACACGTGGCTTTCTTTTATCAGCGTTTCAACTCTGTATTCCTCGTTGAATGTTGAAAATCAGCTACTGTATTATGCGTATGTGTGTAAAAAAAAAAGAGTACACGTGTGTGTGTGTGTGTGTGTGTGTGTGTGTGTGTTCATTCAGTCTACGTAGACAGAATCAGAGTCGCACTTGACAATAACAACTTATTAAAAAAAAAGCAAAATAATTTCTTTTCATATACCTGACAAGATAAATGCTATAAGAAGATAATCTGGCGTAATGCCGTGCGTAAATGTTCTGTGCTTTAAATGTAAGAACGATTTTATTTTATAAAAATCTTTCGCAAACAACTTAGCCGCTTTAACTGTGAACAAGGTTGACGTTTTAGCACGTTAAACGTGCGCTGATTTAGAATTTTGCAATATCCGACGATCAATTTAAGCAGTAGCTTTATTCCAATTTGATGGTTGGATATCGTTGCATTTGTTGTTATTTTTGCATTAAATACCCATCCCTATAAATCTCTAGATCTTTATGAGACCGAAGCAATAGTTTCCGAGTAAAAGTGAGAGTAAATGCGGTATTAATCGCTATTAATCTCTGCATCGAATGGATACCATATTACTTAATTCATTGTACTATATCATAACAAAGATTCATACCAAATTTTAGAGACATCGCTCCAGTTATTTCCGAGAAAAAGCAGAAGGGACAGACAGACATGAAGAGTATGAGAAATATAATATAGATAGGTTAACTCTTCAAATTTAAAGGAAATATTTTCAATCGAAAACAGAAAAAAAATCTGAATCGGTTATTTTGCATTCAGACATATTTTAGCCTACATTTTCTTGAGAGTTGATATTTTGCGATAAGAAAACAGATGTATGAGATGAAGTGTTTTATAATCTTTCTTTCTTTCGAAATTCGAACCCTTCAGTACATTGTTTTTAGTTTATGGTTAACTCGAAACTTGATTTTTGAAACGTCTACCATTTATTTATCAACAACTAGCAGGGAGACCCGACGTTGCCCGGGATTGAATGATGATCAATGGATATTTCACACTCTTATATTTTTATTGTCATCGAAATCCGTGAAATCGGCCGGAGGGAAGCTTCACATGCCTCGATGCAATAACCACGCAGTCCCAAATATATGTTATTCTACATCGCACTCTAGAGAACCTACTGTTTCTTTTATAAAATGATTTTATATAAACTTCTTTCCAGTGAACGAAAAAAAAAAACATTAAAAATTTACGTGCGGGTTTGAACCTTTAGACCACGTCATGCCAAAAAAACAAAAAAAAACAAAAAAAAAGTAAATTTTCAAGTTTTATCAATTTTTTTGCAGTTAATGAAAAAGCATTTTGAAATTTAAGCGCGGAGCGTGAACCTACAAACCACGCCATGCAAAATAAAAAGAAAATAAATAAATAAAAATGTAAAAACAAAATTTAAAAAAAAAACACGCGATCAACTTACCCATGGAAGTATTTTCATGGTCCGTTGTTCTGTCATTGTTGCTAAGCGACGACATGGAGAAAATGACTTTGCCGATGATAGATAAATTAAAATAACGGTTTCGAATACAGATTATCGGGGATATTCTGAGACAAAACTTAACTAAACTCACTCCCAGACTTATGCACTAAGGTTCTGTAAATTTTAAAGAAAATCTGTTCAGCCATTTCGGAGTCTATAAGGAACGTATTCACACACGCAGACAAAGTTGCATTTACATAATTGTAGAAATTCTATTGGGTTACGGTTTTTTTTAAGAAATGTAAACAAAGATTCATCGTATGTATCTATTGAGAAATATGCATCTAGTAGTTTATATACCAACACACAGACACACACACACGCATATATATATATATATATATATATATATATATTAAGCAAAAATGGTAATGAGTAAAACCTTAAGAGAGTTCTCAATAGTATTGTAGAGCATATATATATATATATATATATATATATATATATATATATATATATATATATATATATATATATATTATTATTATTACCATTTTATCTGCTAAGTCACACATGTTTCGGTTACCGAAGTTATCGGATTGATACGATTCGCTAATCGAAACATATGTTACTAAGCAGATAAAACAGTAATAATATATACATACGTGCATACATACATACATACATACATACATACATACATACATATATATACATATATATATATTCTTGAAGTACAGAATTTTATTACCTTAAGTATAACGAGAAGACATGTTTCATCTTTCATTATTTAAAAGAAATTCTTTTTATTGTGCGTATTTGTGAAAATATTCTTTTATAAAAATAATGATCATGCTCTTACCTAAATAATCTAGCACCCTATTTTATTTCTTTTCATGCTCTTGAATCACTGCGCGCACACACACACACACACACACGCACACACACACACACACACACACACACAAATGTGTGCGCGTTCTGCGTGTGTTTGCGTATTGATTAAATGAATATTGGACGCCAGACTGTGATGCGTTAAAAACCGATGAAGCCTCCTTCTGACTATTAACTTTTATCTACAATAAATTTTAATATGATTTTCATTTTATATTTACGAAATGCTGAAAATATTTTTCTTTCTGTGAACAAGAATCATATCATGTTATGTATGTGTGCATATATGTGTCTGTATGTGTGTGTATATATGTGTGTATGTGTGTGCATGTGTGTGTGTAAATATGTGTGCATCTGTGTGTATGTGTTTTCACTGTTTGGATTCAGAAAAACGTTCACTCTGAACATTTAAAACTCCTAATAACTTTAACAAATTATTAACACATGTTTCGGAGCAGCCAAATATGTACATACTATTCCGAAACATGCGTTAATAAATTCATTTAAATAATTCCCAATTTTTTAATGAATGGCACACATATACATTTATCTCATATATCTTGGAGAAAGTTAGCCTTCTATGTAAAATGTTAATATAAAAATTAAGTTATACACCTATGTTTGAACCATATATAAAATAGATTAATGAATGACAATTATATAATTTAATTATTGATATATGTATATATTTAAGTTATTAAAACCCCTATACTATTGAGGTACATATTCTATGAATTGTATTTCGAATTGTAACAAATATTAAGCTCAATGGTATTTCCATCTTCAAAGCATGTATACCATTAGATATCATTCCGGAAAATCAATGATAGAATTAATTCACACTCATTAATATTTATTAGTTTTTATGCAGACGCCCGAATTTTCTTTATATTACGCCTTACACGTATTTCGTTGAATAGCAAAATACCAGTAAACAACTTTACAGAGACGAATGGATTTTCGCAAAAAAAATAACTGCTAGAAAGTTTTTATGGAATGAACAAAGATTTTTTTCTTCTCCATAATTGTTATTTGATAAATGACTGCGTGAAAGACTGGAAAATAGTTTTAGAATTTTATATGAGCGATAAATTCTGTGCATAATTTTATAGGGTGTATATTTTAGCAATTACGTCTGTTTTACGGTGTATTTTTTATGCTTGCGTTAGTGTATATATATATATGTGTGTGTGTGTGTGTGTTTGTGTTTGTGTGTGTACATATGTGTGTATATATGTATACACATGTGTGTGTATATATATATATATATATATATATATATATATATATATATATATATATATATATGTATTTTCATAATGTGAGAGATTATATATAATAAATTCAACAGCCAAACAATATCGCAGCCCACAAGAGCCATGGAATCAACGAACCGGAAGTCCAAGACTCGAGTTTCATGGCTCTTATGGGCTTCGACGTTGTTTGGGTGTGGGATTTATTATATATATGTGTGTGTGTGTGTGCATATGTATATATATATATATATATATATATATATATATATATATATATATATATATATACATATATGTGAATATATATATATATATACCTTGAAAAGAAGCTAATATTATCAAAATTCCTGATTATATATATACATATCTAAAAACATAAATGCAGACCATATCTGCTTTTTAAGGCATATATATATATATATATATATATATATATATATATATATATATATATATATATACTAGCAGTTCAGCCCGGCTTTGCTCGGGCTCTATGTACCATTCATAACCTTATGTGCATATGCACATATTTATTAAAAAGTTTGACTCATGTCCAGATAACCTAGATCTAAAATTTCAAGTGTTTAGACCCACAGGTGACGGAGGAGTTTGATAGAGGCTGCAAAGGTCAACTCTTTACACTTTGACCTCTTGGCAGCCAAATTTTCGCCCAAAAACTCATTATAAAGCTTGCTGCATGTCTAAATACCCTTTATGTAAATTTTCGAATGTTCAGACTACAAAATTTGCTGAATAGTTTGCTAGACATCGCAAAGATAAAATCTTTTGAACTTTGACCCCTTGGCAGCCAAATTTGCGGCCAACAACCGATTTAAATATTTCTGAATGGACTTCATGTAAAATTTCAAATGTTTAGAGAAAAAAAAAAAGTAATTTGGTAGAGACCGCAGTGATCAATTTCTTTTTTAATTTTTACCCCTTAACATTTATTGTTTTGGGCTTAAATCAAATTAAAATGTTTGATCCATGGCCGAAGTAACCTACATCTAAAATTTCAAATGTTTTGACCCAAAATGTGCGGAGGAGATTGGTAGAGTTCTCAAAGGTCAAATCGTTGACCTTTGAGCCCTTTACGGCCAAATTTCTGGCCGAAAATCGATTTAAACGAGTTTCCAAAATCTCAATACTCCCTATGTCAAATCTCAAGTCTCTAGATTGAAAATTGACAGAGGAGTTTCGTAGGGAATTGTACACACATAAACACACACACAAACAGGCAATTTCACTTTTGTAGATATATAGACATATATACAGTTATGCATATATATATATATATATATATATATATATATATATATATATATATATATATATATATATATAGGGTTCGAATCTCTCGACCGGTTTTAACCGTGAAACTAATGATTCCCGAAAGGATGAAACGCTAGTGCCTGTAGGTATTTAATAATTATTATAGTAATATATATATATATATATATATATATATATATATATATATATATATACACACACATTTATAATAAATTAAATAGCCATATCAGTCAACAAGATTTATTCGCCTAAAAAATTATTAAAATGTGTTTTTATATAGTACAATATCTTTTCAGTATGGTATAATATCTTGACCGGCTCGATTCTGTTGATGGCATCGATCTCTTCGAATTTTTTTAAAGATTGAGACACTTCTGGGAAGGATCACATTAAGTTTGTCAACATCTGTTTCGAAAATAGTGCTACGTAAGCGATCGAGTTCGAACACGGCACTCCAAGTCATCAATTCACGTCGTTATCAAATTGCGTCCGTCATCTCCCACGTAAACAACTAGAAGCTGTAAATATATACACATGAAATGGCCCTGTCCAAGAAAGACAGCTATTTTTAAGTGTGTACAGTAGAACCCCCGAGATACGGTGACGCTAGGATACGTTTTTTTTCATGTTACGATGTGGAATTCGATGTTTTTCCGGCTCCTGGTTTCGGTATTTGTCTCCGCCTTAGGGTTTTATTTATAATATATTTTTTTTTATTATATGAATGTGTATCATATACTGTACTGTATTTTGTTGCTAATTTTTTAATGTCGTATCCCGGGGTTCTGCTGTATTAGGAACACTCCTTTCATCCATCCACGTCCGTCAAAAAGATCGTAGATGCAGTAACCCATAAAATTTATAATCAGCGATAGAGACCTCCTATTGCCCGTATTTACCGGCTTTGTATCCATTTCATGCAATTGGATTCTATTCAATATTATTTTACTGTGATGACAAGTACGTTTTATTTCTGAATTGCTTTTCTCCGCTTGTAGTCATTTAACTACGTTCGGTGCGTTTAGACTTGATTCGTAAATCTTTGCTTAACGAAAGTCACAAGTTGTAATTTTTAAACGCGTCAATTTTGTAGGCGTGTCTTCATAACTCTACTAGAGGCTGTTCTTTTAGTTCTGCGTATCGGACCATCTGCCTGTCACGTTTTCAGCATAGCATGACACGCTTATTTTTATGGATATATATTTTTAATACAACATAACCAAGCTGTGTGAAGTGTGTCCCTATATACACACAGGGTCGGGATAAAAATTATAAAAACAAGATCGATTTTTAATGTGAAGGAAATCCAGCTCGCCTAAAACGGGTACTCTGGATTGGAAAAAAATAAAAAAATAAATGCCTCAGTCTATAAGGACTTCTCCCTCACAGAGGAAGGACAGAAAATGTGGAGTCCAGTATCAGAGCAAACATCACATCATTCTCCTAGTCAAAAGGTGTGTCGATTGTGGAAATTGCCCTGAATAAATGTCTAGAATTTGTGTTAGATTGTCCCAAGAATATGGAAAACAATGCAGTTTTAATTTTATTTATTGCGGACTACAATCCTCATCTTTTTTTTCGCCCAATTATTCCTCTGCCCTTCGTCAGGTGATAACCGCGACAGGATAGGAACTCCGAATCTCCTAACTGCATTCTCAGGAATTACTGTCATGCCATAGTTGTTGCTACCACCTGACGAAGGCCAGAGGAATAGTTGACCGAAACGTCGTTAAGCAACAACAAAAATAAAAAAAGATGAAGATAATAGTCCGCAATAAATAAAATTAATAAATAATACTCATCTTAATCATGAACTCCAATTAAATAATGCAATTTTATTTGCTACGTTTCAGTTTGCAATAGCATTTTCCTCGAACTCATCTATATGGAGCAATACATCTACTTATAGTGGCCGACTAAAAACACCAGATCTCTTCTCTAGTAATCTGTCCTTTGATCTTTGACCTAGTTCAACAAATAAAGAGCAGAAAGTAAACTTTGGGTTTACTTTCGGAAGTTTTTAACTCTCGTTTGCCTTGTTTTCCTTAAGTCCTCATATTCCATGAGCGATGTTTATGGCAAAGGGTTTAAATAGATGTTTTCTGCGTTGGAATACATCCATCTAACACTTATTGTTGGCTAGTTATTTTTTGTTTGTTTGTTTTTGTTTTGCATTTAAGTAGTATTTAGCTCTTTACTTCAAGTGGTTTTATGCTTCGTCTGCGGCGATTTCTACTTAAAAATATATAGCAGTTTTAAAACACGTCTACATAAATTTCTAAGAGACACTGTCAATCCGTTTGCCAAGCTTAAGTTGAAATACCATTTTCAATGTGTTGTACTGTTTTGTAAATTTTAAAGGCAAATTTAATTTTTATGGAAATTTTTTTTTTTTATTAAATTGTTAGGTAAGAGTGCAGAATAGTTAACCTCCGCATGTTAAGAATGTGTTTTTGAATTATGTTATAATTTAAGCACAGTTCGTAAACTGCAGAAGTACGCAATGTTTAATCCACTAAATAGACGTATTTTACAAATAGCTAGCTTTATTTCAAATAGGTATTTATTTGCCTCCCCACGAAAGCAAAATCTGACACTAGGTCGTTTTTAATATGGAGGAAAAGAAGGGACGCTCTGGAAAGATGGCAAAAATAAAAATTGCCTTATTTAGAATGCCCCCCCGCTCCATGACTAAGGACAAATTTATTTGAGTGTAGCATGAGACAGATACTACACTCTGATCCTGGCCTGTGCCTGATATGTCACCATTTTTCTCGTTAAAGTTTTGATCACTTATTTTTTCCTCGTACAACTGGGCTTTGCCTAACGCCCTTTCTCTGCCTCGTTTTCAAAATCTTCTGCCTTTCTATGGTTATACATACGTAAGCATGTTAAAGTGTGTGATATACTCTGGTTTATGTTTAAAGCGTTGATACTTGATTAGCTTATGTAATATTAAAAGAAAATAGTAATTGCTATTGTTGTCCATCCAGCAGGTAAACTTGTAGTGTGATATTTGATAGACAGAAAAACTGCATAGTCACGATTGGATTGTACGAAGAAAACACTGACATTAAAGACGGGTTTAATGTCGGCATGAAATTGGATTCGCTTTAGTGGTTCATTCTCGAAACACTAGTGACAATAACAGCAATAATAACAGTATGAAAATAATGAGATTAAACGAACAGTAACCACAATTGGTCACATATGTATGTGGCCTCAACACAGAGAACTGCAAATCATATGTAAATTGTATTTACAATTTACGTGATCCTAAGACTAATGTTGGGGTTTTATTATTCCATATTTAACCCGTTTAACAAAGTGACTACTGATTCACATAATTGTATCCGAGTTGAATGAGTGACCCGACAGGTCTTATTTCTTTATTTCTTTCTATTCACATTAGGCTTAAATATGCTCAAGTAATTATTTGTGAGCATTGTGTGATTTTTTTTTTACACGGTGGTCACCACTTATCAAGGCTCGGAAGCTACTCAGGGATAAGGGTTATTGCAAGTACAGTACGTTAGTGTGGAGATTTAATGAAGTGTTTACTTGAGAGGGCGGTTCATTAGGAATTTGTTAACGTTGGACTTGAAGACATCCAAGTTGTAGTCAGGTGGGAAGCAGGCAGATGGAACAGAGTTCCACAGGCGTATTTCACTGTCAACGAATATATATATATATATATATATATATATACATATATGTGTGTGTGTGTGTGTGTGTGTGTGTATTAGTATTGAAACGATTAATCGGAATCAGAATCGGGAATCGAAATAATCGGAACATTTTGGCGCATCGGAATCGGTATCGAAATCGAAAAAAAATTGTGTCTATTTTCCAATGCCAAAACGATCTCTTTAATTATCTCTTTTTCATTTGATTTTATTCGAAACAAAATCTTCTGCAGCTCGTAGTAATTATAAGACAATCAATATTTATTGATTTTAAAATACCAATCAAACTAAAATCTATAGATGGAATCGTCCCATCACTAATATATGTATGTATATATATATATATATATATATATATATATATATATATATATATATATATATACATACATACCCACACACACACATATATATATATATATATATATATATATATATATATATATATACGTGACTAAGAAACTTCTTAAACAGAGCAATAGAAATACTTGACAAGTGGTCATATTTCCGAAATATCGTGGTATTGCGGTGTCATATAAAACGACGAAAAGTAAACATATTTTTATTCATTTTTTCGTGCAACACACACACACACACACACACACATACATATATATATATATATATATATATATATGAGAGAGAGAGAGGGGGGGAGAGAGAGAGATAAATATGTGTTTATTCTATTGCAGAGGATAATTTCTTTTAAAAATTCGTTTCTTTAAAATTCCAAACAGCCTTCAAATATTCTGCCGCTAATTCCAAAAAATGGTGGTTTAAAATTGTGGCGCCAATCGTCAAGCTTGTCGGTCAGTTTTATTCCATCTGAAAAGAAAACTGAATTGATTTCCAGAGTAATTAATTAACACCTCTTTTACTTTTCCTTTATTCCCATTACAAAACTTTCGGACTTTTTTCTCTTTATTTTTTGTTTGATCGTTTTTATTCTTTTGTTTGCTTTCATCTTCGTAATTCTTAGAGAAGCTCGGTCTCTCAGTCGATAAGCCAGTCTGTCACGTCTTTTTTGAAACATCATTTCCACTTTTGAATGCGCTCAAAGAACTGTTGGAAATACGTCAAACACCATACATTATGACTATGAGATCCATACAGCTACATATTTAGAAAATTCCCCTGTTAAACCTAATATAGTGGTTTCGGGCAAGAGGGAAAAATTACCAGCCCTGGTTAAAGCCAGTGTCCCTAAGGATTCTGGCTTTAATTGAACTGAGAGATAGACGGTGACTAAATAATAAATTCTAATGTACATCGTTAAAAGTAATGGGAAACTTCAGAAGGGCCCCATCATTCCCGTAATCATAGAAGCAACAAGGTGCATGGAAAAACGAATTTATAAAACGGACGAATATACAATAATGACCCAAACAGTTGTGCTTAATAGCATGGTGAGAATCTTCAAGATAATATCCTGACAGGAGTTTCTGAAAAAGCGTGCAAATTCTAGCATCCGGAAGAGTGCCCCATCTCCAGCAAAAACATAAAACATTAAGAAAAACAGATTTAATGGCCCCAAATTTTTTAGACGTGTCAAAATGTCTCTATACTAAACCCTGTTCATCGATCGGTCTCAGTGCGAAATAGCATTTCCATCGTTGAACGCCCTAATTGAATGGACGTCTTTTTATTTTTAGACGCGTCGAAGCGTTTCTATAAGAAAAGGTCGAGCTGTCTTTTGCACTTTTTTCGTCTGTCTTGCTTCAGTTTCGAATAACTTTTTTGGTCTGTTACGCTTCAATTTCGAATAACTTTTTTCGTCTGTCTTGCTTCAATTTCGAATAACTTTTTTGGTCTGTTACGCTTCAATTTCGAATAACGTTTTCGGTCTGTTACGTTTCAATTTCGAATAACGTTTTCGGTCTGTTATGCTTCAGTTTCGAATAACGTTTTTGGTCTGTTACGCTTTAATTTCGAATAAATTTTTTGGTCTGTTACGCTTCAATTTCAAATAACGTTTTCGGTCTGTTACGTTTCAGTTTCGAACAACTTTTTTTGTCTGTTACGCTTCAATTTCAAATAACTTTTTTGGTCTGTTACGCTTCAGTTTCAAATAAATTTTTTGGTCTGTTACGCTTCAATTTCGAATAACGTTTTCGGTCTGTTATGCTTCAGTTTCGAATAACGTTTTTGGTCTGTTACGCTTTAATTTCGAATAAATTTTTTGGTCTGTTACTTTTTGGTCTGTTACGCTTCAATTTCAAATAACGTTTTCGGTCTGTTACTTTTCGAATAACGTTTTTGGTCTGTTGCGCTTCAATTCCAAATAACGATTTCGGTCTGTTACGCTTCAATTTCGAATAACTTTTTGGTCTGTTACGCTTAAATTTCAAATAACTTTTCTTATCTGTTATGCTTCAATTTTACAGAACGTACTTTGGTTCGTTATGTTTAATTTTTAAATAGCTTATCTTCTGGTTTGTTGCGCTTTATTTTGATATATAAGTTGTCTGTTACGGTTAAGCTTGAAAGAGTTTAACGGTTAACTGAAAAATTGCATTTCAATTGTTTTTTGCACATGATAAACGAACGTACCTGCTGAATGTTTGCCTTATTTAAATAATTAAAAAAAAACTTAATACAAATGAATCAATACAAAATATTATATTTGACATCAACAGTTGTGTTTCTTATTCATTTTGTTTTATCCGTTTTGATTTGATACGTTATTTTTGTTTTTTGAACCGCATCTTTAATCAGAAGACTTATTAAATTTAAAAATACAAATAAAATAACGCAATCTTTCGAATTGTTGATAATTTTAAATGCGGATTTTTTGTTTGTTTGTTTGTTTGCGTGAGCGTATTTGATTAATTGGGCATTTGTTAGAAATAATCAATTCTGTTACTAGGTGACTATTTTCTCTCTAATAAGTCACCGTTTATCAAGGCGAAAAGATACTCGAAGATAAGAGTTAATGTAATTGATAGATTATCAGTTGAATGATGAATAATATTCTCAAATATTTAAAAACGACTAATCTATATATCTATATAAGTGAGAATGTGTGTGAAGACACTTCTCAACCTATATACGCAACGAATTTTTTATCCACAGACATGTTATTTGATATATAATGTATTCAAACATGTGCAATTTTTTTTAATTGATTTTCATCGAGGAAAAGTGCTGCTAGAGGGTTAAAACTGAAAAATTGAGGGTCACCGTATTTTTATCTGTCTGTCAACTGTTTCACAAGGTTTGAAAACACTTTTGAAAGATTATAGCAAGCTGGTCCAATGGTTATCTGTCTTTAGGTTTGGATTTCGATCTCAGCTCGAGTATTTTTTTACTTACAAGAAGTGAACTGTTTAGGGCAACATAATACTCGCATGCACATGTCTCCGTTTATTTCCGTTTTTTTTGTTGTTGTTTTTTTACTAGATTTTTTAAAAGGAATTTAACGTTATGTTTTATATCGGACAAGGCCAGGTACATCTTTTGGTGGAACCCATAAAAATTAAACTATTATGAGGACACTATTTGTTGGCATTGTATTTGAAGACAATCCTGCTGTAATCCACAGCAAGAAGTTCAATGACAATGTCATTTCCCGCGTAAGAGACCGCCGTGATCTTTTGAATTATCTGAAGTTCTAAATATTGCTGTCCGTCTCTTTTCCGTCCCTATTTGCTTGCCTCCCCAGGGGAACAAATTAAACATTAGATTGTTTTATGCGATGACATTCAGCTCGCCAAATCGTGGCACCCTTGATGAGACAAAAATATTGCTACAGTCATAAAAGGATTTCCTACATAGAACAGAACATGGGCTACACTTGGATTCTAGCCTAAAAGTTATTCTTTTTATGTACTAGCGAAACCGTAACGTGGTTATGATTAATCTATTGTAGAAATCTCACCTGTCTGTTTAAATGTATGTATGTATGCATGTATGTATGTATGTATACATGTATGCATGTATGTATGTATACATGTATGTATGCATGTTTGTAAGTATGTATGTATACATGTATGCATGTCTGCCTAAAACTTTCCACAGAGGCGACGGATTTTCACGAGATCGGAAGTTCCGAAGCTTGACCGTTCAGACGACAAATATCGAAAAATTGGCTAAAAACATTAATTCCTTCACCCTCACTGGCCAGTTTTCTACAAGGAGGATCTTTTTTTTTTTTTTTTTTTTTGCGTCGCCATTTTTGTAAGCCATTGTATCAGTTGGAATGACTTTACTAATTTCAACCTTCCGAACTTCCGGTCGCGTCATGGAGTAGGGGTAAGACGTCAGATTTTCTTTTCCGCCTTCGCGTCACGGGTTCGAGCTTGCCTGCCTGCCTGCCTTCTACCACTTTTTTTAACACCTCTGCCTACTGTTGTTTTGATTCCCCCTCTCGCTACTAACATATTTTTTTCGGGGTTCCTTACTACACCACCTACACACACCCGAGCAACGCCGGGCACCACCGCTAGTCTTGATTAAAACCAAGTTCTCTCTATGGATATTTGTCGAAAAGTGCGTTATTAGCATAGTGGATATTGTTGTGGGTTATGTAACTTTGCTATGTCAGATCAATTAAAGTCATTTACCCATTGAAACTGCTGGGGAAGGTATGAACCTACAATTGCCATCCAGCTATGAGTAAAATTTGTATCGTTTTCTACAGTTTCTCGATAGTTCACTGAATAACGCCCATTTTCTAGAGGATGACTAAAGTTAGTCGAAAACTCTAGAAATTAAGAAAAAATTATGACAGAAAACTTTATATTAATTAGTGTAAATAAAAACTGCGCAATGTCTATTTTCATATGGTAACGAAGCGGAATATTTATAAGGAGAAAAGTTGGGTGCGGAGTTGGGCAGCAAGATACTTGTTCACATTATACTTAAATTTTTGCATTTTGGTACCGTTAAGGAAACAGAAACAGGAAGGGAATTCTAAAGGCAAGCGGTGCAAGAAAATAACAAAAATCCTCCGACATATAAAGACTTCTACAGGAGTGGGATGTTGCGGGTGGGTCGAGGGTATATTCGTTGACAGGGTACAATGCAGTGAGTGCATCGAAGCACATTCCGTGGAAATACTTATAAAACAAGCACAAAGATACAACACTACGAGGATGCGACAGAGGCTGGAGCTTGACAGAGCGGAAGGTTAGACTTTTTGCCCCTTGTGCAAGAGGGAGGGTTAGTGGTCGGCGCAGTAGTTGAACAATACTTCATGTATGGAACTATCACAAAGATTCAGAAAGATTAATCAATGTTTTTGCAGTCATTGATGGTTTTAGTCTACTTGATTTTTTAAGACTATACCGACACAGTTCTTTCTTCTAATTTGAATATCGTTCAGCTTTCTTATTTTAACAAAAGGGTTTTGTTTCGTTTCGTTGTTATATTTTACGGCATATCAACCCTTTTCTCTTTATTTAGGATAATTTTAGAAAAACGATTTCTATGCTTCAAGTTCTTTATATATGCAAATATTTATGCCTGGACTTTGTTTTGTTTTACGGCATATCGACCCTTTTCGGATTATTTAACGCCGAATCCAGTAATTTGGTAAAACGGTTTTATGTTTCAAGTTTCTTTAAATATTTATTCATGCTGTTAAGTTTGATTGTTTCGTAGCATTTTTCTTTTTTTTCTTCTTTTTTTTTGCATTACAGAACATGATTTAGTTTTTCAAAGGGAAATGAAACAAATAATAACATCAATGTTTGTTGCATTTTTATTCCAGCAGTCTGCTCTGGTAGGCCCTGATATCCTAACAAGGTAAAAGTGGACCTGGGAGTAATGGTAACTAAAGGGCAATTCCATATTACCCACAGTCCCGAAATAGGTCCCCGCCATTGAATATCTTTTAAGGTTATACCCAGGACTCGAAAAGTATTTAACACTATCAATAGTAAATTCTTCGTGCACATTTCCCTTTATATGTGTACTTCTGTTTATGTGTATTTCCAACACTTAAGACACGTTTTGTTTCTTAGGGTGTTTTTTTTTTGTTTTTTTGCTTTTTTTCTGTGTTGTTGTTTTACAGTGATGGCATAATTTGATTTGTTCCATTAAATGTTGTTGCTGTTCTTATTTTTTGTCTTTCTTTTTTTTTTTTCTGAACCACTTTCAATTATTTATTACCTTGCGTCAGGCAATTTTCGGCATGATATATAGTTTTTTCTTTGGAATTCTTATTTTGAGTTGCTCCGACTTTCAGGAAAGAAGCGTCTTTTTATTTACATTATCGTTACTTACTCCACTCCACCCCCCCTCTCCAAGTACACACGACGGTTAGATTTGACACGAGGTCAAACTTAATGCGGAGCATGGTCATTACTGAACCGATAGACGTTCATGGCTGGGAACTGTTAACGCTATCTGCCCGCTTCCCACAGCAGCAAGGTTAAACATAAAGTCAATTTGAATGCGTGGAGGAAGGGAGAAACTAGCTCCCCCAAAGGGGAGAGACTTTGGATGGTACAAAAGTAGATTAGGACGATTTGAAGGGGCACCTCAGGCAACCGGTAGTAAAGCACCTTTCTCTCGAAGGAGAGAATGATATCAAGGAAGTTATTTCTCCAAAGACTGATCTCGAACATACTTGATCACAAGAAAAGGGAATTTCCTATTTACTTTCCTCCCCACGAGAATAAAGTAAGAATAAGACACAAGGTTGTGTTTAATTTGGGAAAAGATCCCTCCTCCACCAGAAAAAAATGGATTGGATGTAACAAAGATTAAATTTTCCTCCATCTAGAAGGATCTTCTTCACTGACCAAAGACACTTTGAACATATTCAAGAGATTTCCTAGGTTACCAGAATGGTAGCTTAGAACGGTTTTTCGTCTTACAACTAAGAAAAACTCTTCTATATTATATTTCTCTTAGTCTTTTTGTCTGTCTGATTGTCAGTCTGTCTTTTTCACTTTTTCTCGGAAACTACTGGGCCGATGTGACGAGAATTTTGTATGGGTCGTTGTTATGATACGGTGTAGTGAACCGAATATCGTGGCATCCGTTCTATGCACAGTTAAAGATTAATAGTGATTTCTCACCACAATACCACATTTACTCTGGAAGTTTGACATAAAGAACTCATTCTAAGTCTGCGGGCTAACATGTTTAACAGGCTAAGAAATCTAGTTACATTTATAAATAATATAGTTTGTTTGGATTTTATTCTGTTGACTATTAACTTTGTTATGATTTCAAAGACGTTTCAATCGTTGTGTATTCTAGTTTTTGTTTATTTTCGTTTGTTTGTCTGTTTTTTTGTTGTTGTTGTTTTATTTGTTTGTTTGTTTGTTTCAGATATATTTCTAATCCACAGTGCTGTTTCTTTCCCGTATCTAATGTTATGTAGTTTGGTATTTTATAGGTTAATTAATGATCAAATGTTTTAGAAAACAACAAACAAAAAAAAAACTCACCCGGAACTGGCAAAAAAATCGTAGCTTGTACAGAAATGGGGTTTTTTGGGAGGGTGGGGGGTTCAATAACTTAGGTGTAAGTACAGGTCCATTTCACCTAAAAAAAAGAAAAAAGAAAGAAAGATACAACAAAGTGTTCAGTTCAACCTCATAAAGCGACACCGTTTAGCCTTTAGTTAATATTTAGTGGGGGTAACTATTCTTATAAGGTGCCTTAAATAATTTTTCAATCATTTTTGTACAGGGATTTAAAATTGCCGTAGACTCTTGAAATGTCCGTATGTTATTGCAATGCATCTTATGAGATGACTGACCAATTTTTATGATTTAAGGTTAAAATGAACAGCTACAGCAGGAATTGGAATACACCCTACTAAAACCTGATTGACACTGCTGGTGAATTTCAACAATGCAATTTGGACGTGAGGACACTTTAGAAGAACGATATGCAATAAAATTCTGTTTTAAACTTGGAAAAATGCCACAGAAAAGTATGGAATGCTTCAGACTGTCTTTGGGCCGTCTTACATAAATCGAGCATCAGTTTTTGGGTGGCAAAAAGGATTCAAGGAAGGCAGAGAGTCTGTGACGGATAATGAGAGGTGTGGGAGGATTAAGGAAATCAAAATACCAGGGTTGATTGGTCAAATAATGAATTTCATTGATAATGACCGTTGTATGTCAATAGAGATATTAAGTGCACAGTTTGATGCCAGTGTGAGAACCGTACCCATTATTATTCGCGATGAACTGAAGATGCGGAAGATGTGCGCAGAGTTTGTCCCAAGGGTGCTCACAGAAGATCTGAAAGAGAGACGTTGTCATCACAGCAGGAAGATGATGAAGCTGATCAATTCAGATCCAGCAGTTCTTGATTCTCTGGTGATCTGCGAGGAAAGTTGGATCTACTGCTATGACCCAGAGACCAAAAGACAAAGTTCTTAGTGGAAGCATGATGGCTCTCTCAGAACCAAAAAGGCCAGACAGAGCAAATTCACACAAAAACATGATGGTCCCTTTATCTGGCAGCATGATCTACATGCACTTGGTTCCCACTGGAAAGACAGTTAACAAGAAATACTATATTGAGCCTTTCAACAAGTTCAGAGATTCCGTCGAAAGAGGCCCAAGTAAAAGCATATCTAAACAACGATTTGATCAAGGTTAGCATATCTCCAATCCTTCCACTAATCCGTCGCGTTTTTGCGAAGTAGCTGTGGTTCCTTTTGTAAAAAAAAAAAATCAGCTTCCCTCAACCGGAATTTTTTTTTTTTTTTTCTGCTTCAAATGACACTTTTTCAGTTGCATTCCTGCCCCTCCGAATTCTCCTCCACGGAATAGTGATTTTGCCTCCCCATCCCTCCCCTATATTCATTCAATCGCTCAATATACCCCATAACCGATCCACTCACACGAAAAAGGAAAGAAAATCGATAATGAAATGCGTAAAAAATGCAGCCACGAACGAAAGCCGTCTACTATTGGAGATGTCTGCGTAAAAGACAGACTGACCCAAGAGTTTATCAGAGGTCGAAGAGGTGGAGAATCCTCAGACGATCCGTAATGATGATGATGATCATGATCATGATCATGATGATCGAAACGATACAAGACCAGATCATCTTATCAGAAGAACACCGAAATAGAACAATTCTAGCATCAAAATCAAGACAAGACAAATTAGAAAAATACTAATCCGTACAACAAAAAATGGACCTTCGCGTGTGAAAAAAAAAACACGGAATGTGAGGAGGCAGAGTATCTAAATATAGACGAAACGATAGGGTGACTTTTGAACCAACGCCATCGTTATATTTGGTATATATATATATATATATATATATTCCGCGTTTCATCCCCGTGAGGATTCCTCAGGCAATAGCCTAAACAATTCCTCGCTAGGAAAATTATGTGTAATGCCGTTCCCTATATGGGGGTGCCAAATTAGTTAAGGGGAAAATTATTCCCAACTCGCATTTAGGTAAAAATGCACTTTCGTAAATAATTGAATTAATTCAAAACGTATCACAAAAATAAAAACAAATAACGTCTGTGTAGTTTAAATGGTATATATATTTTTAAAACGTTCTACATAGCTCTACTCATATATTGAGCACTGGTGAAGCAAATACTGAAAATAGACCCATAATTTTTTTTTTATATAGCTGAATGAACGAGTTGCGTTTGAAAGGTATAACACTGCAGTGTGAGAGAAAATCCCGTTATCGTAAACAGAATAAATGACAATATTGAAAGATTGCAATAATTTTCGATTATTAAGTATTTATTTACCAACGTAGTGTTTCGAACCAGGATGGCATTGGTGATGTTATTTTATTTGAATTTTCGAGGTGGACCTCATCTTCAGAAAGGAAGAAAATATATGTACAGCTATTCGGAAGTTTTTAACGTTTGATACCCTGTTCACATTGATCCCCGCATAATCAGGCTACCCTTTTTTAACATTTTTAAACCATGTTCAGATTTGATCCTCATACAAGCAGACTTCCTCTTTAATATTTTGATGCCAAGTTCATATTTGATACCCATAGGAGCAGTATCCCTCTTTATCATTTTGATACCCAGTTCAAATTTGATCTCTACATGAGTAATCTTCCTCTTTAGTATTTTGATACTCAGTTCAAATTTGATCTCTGCATGAGTAATCTTCCTCTTTAGTATTTTGATACTCAGTTCAAATTTAATCTCTACATGAGTAATCTTCCTCTTTAACATTTTGATACCCAGTTCAAATTTGATCTCTGCATGAGTAATCTTCGTCTTTTACATTTTGATACCCAGTTCAAATTTGATCTCTACATGAGTAATCTTCGTCTTTAACATTTTGATACCCAGTTCAAATTTGATCTCTGCATAAGTAATCTTCCTCTTTAACATTTTGATACCCAGTTCAAATTTCATGTCTACATAAGTAATCTTCCTCTTAAACATTTTGATACCCAGTTCAAATTTGATCTCTACATGAGTAATCTTCCTCTTTATCATTTTGATACCCAGTTCAAATTTGATCTCTACATGAGTAATCTTCCTCTTTAACATTGTGATACCCAGTTCAAATTTGATCTCTGCATGAGTAATCTTCCTCTTTAACATTTTGATTCCCAGTTCAAATTTGATCTCTACATGAGTAATCTTCCTCTTTAACATTTTGATACTCAGTTCAAATTTGATCTCTGCATAAGTAATCTTCCTCTTTAACATTTTGATACCCAGTTCAAATTTCATGACGACATAAGTAATCTTCTTCTTAAACATTTTGATACCCAGTTCAAATTTGATCTCTGCATGAGTAATCTTCCTCTTTAACATTTTGATACCCAGTTCAAATTTGATCTCTGCATGAGTAATCTTCCTCTTTAACATTTTAATACCCAGTTCAAATTTGATATCTGCATGAGTAATCTTCCTCTTTAACATTTTGATACGCAGTTCAAATTTGATCTCTGCATTAGTAATCTTCCTCTTTTACATTTTGATACTCAGTTCAAATTTGATCTCTACATGAGTAATCTTCCTCTTTAACATTTTGATACCCAGTTCAAATTTCATGTCTACATAAGTAATCTTCCTCTTTAACATTTTGATACGCAGTTCAAATTTGATCTCTGCATGAGTAATCTTCCCCTTTAACATTTTGGTACTAAGTTTAAATTTGTTTATTATTTAGTGATGTTTTTCGATATTTCTACATTAAAGACGCGCTATACAATGTTGGGCGATTTTGTGCTTGTGCAATTTCAGATGCAAAATGACTTCATTCAAGAAATGAACCAGCGTGGTCGAACCTGAGGCAGAACAATATATATATATATATATATATATATATATATATATATATATATATATATATATATATATATATATATATAATTGTAATGGATTTTAATTAAAATTTGAGTCAGGAATCCAGTGATAAGATTTAGTAGCAGTATATCTTCATTTTACTCTTCGTTAAGAACATAAAAGTGATATAAGAATGTACAGGGAATTTATTTTACCTTAGGATAAGTATTTTTATAGTTTACGAATAAAGCAAACATTGAATGAATATATTTATCAAATACAGACATCAAAGATAATAAGAATATTTTTATCTATACTATTAATAAAATTCTAAATGTTTATTTATTTATTTCAATCAAACTTTCGAACGGATGCACTGAATTGAAAACTCTTTTTTCCCTGAAAAAGTGTGAGTCCCTACATTGGCCTTATCTGTATATGGTTCGTAACAAACAACGCCGAATCACAAAAAAAGTCCGAAATAAAGGTTTTGGGGCCGTTTCGTGCAATTGTCGAAAAAGTTACCTGCCCATGTCAACGGAATTTAGCACAGTCTGTATGCAGTCACGGTAATATCTTTCGTCATACGGATAGGACTTTTGGTGCAATAGATAACGCGTCTCACAACGAATCAGATGATTCCAGGTTCAAATTTTGGCAAGTTCTTAATAATTGTAACCATCGTTTTATCCAACGTTTACTCATTATCTTTATCGTTAGGGTATTTTTGCTTTTTTCAGTTATTTTGTGTTTTTGCATATGGGAATTTCTCATACTCCGAGTTCATCGCTGGTAAAAGTGCATTGAGGACAGTGGTGACTGTGTTGAAAAATAAATTCTGGAGCCTAAAAGGTCGCTTGTTCTAATTGTATCATTCCCGTCTTGGTAGCTCTTCAACATTTTAGATTAAAAAAGAAAGAGAAGGCTTTAGTTTTGGAACTACCCTCATACATATTTCACATCTTATTTGACGGAGTTTGTAGAGACACAAACCCAAACGTTGATCTCTTACTTCCTGTCTGGTACCAATGTCCCCCACCTTTCCCAGGAATGAAGCTGTGACTTCTGTTCTTGGGAGTATTTAACTGTGTCAATGGGAACGCATACAAACAGAGAAACAAATCTTTAAGTAAATCTTCAGTTTCCGGTTGTTGATAAATGATAGGATTTTGTTCCGAGTGAAAAATAGTACTGAGTAAATGCACACACACACACACACACACACACAAGCACACACAAACATACACACACACATAAGTACATATACGCATGCACATATATATACATATACATACACATAAGCATATATATATATATATATATATATATATATATATAGTGATTTAAAGGTTATGAGAGGTTTTGAAGCATGAAAACGATGTCACTTTTTGTATTTAATATTTTTATTGTTATTTTTTATATTTCAAGTGGACCTCCGCTCTTGGTCACAAGAAGTATCTATAAGGACTAATATTAAAGACAAAAAGTAAGATCGTTTTCATGCTTCAAAAACCCCTCATAACATTAAATCACTATCCTAGAAGCATACGTGAACTTTTAACATTATATATATATATATATATATATATATATATATATATATATATACATCAAAGATTCACATACATATATACATGCACACATAATACCTACAAATATACGTATAATTTGCTAGAAAATTTGTGACCTATTGGGGCATCCATTGAGCTCGGCTTTGATTATTTGAATACTCAATCCTACAAAATCCTATCATTTATCAACAACCGGAAACTGAAGATTTACTTAAAGATTGTTTTTTTGGGGGGCGATGCTTTTCCCTAGAAGTAAACCCTGACCAAATATTCAAAATCACATAGTATTTGAAGCCCAAATAAGAACTCCTTCCTATGGCTAACCCACATTAGCTTTTACGAGGAATGGTGCACCTTCTCCATGCGATATTACCTCAAGTAATAGCACAAAGCTGGATACTCCACCAGACTAGATAAATTCTTGTCCTGGAATCCAGTAAGACCCACGAGACCAAAAAGAAAGATATACTACAACAGATAAAAATGGTTAATTGGGGAGAGGAAAATTATGTTCCCAATTTCTTTACTAACTCACTGTTTGAGAGATAAAGAACATAAACGGAACATTCGAATATCTATGTATCTCATATAGAGTTTAAGTGTTAGTCCCAGGTAGTGAGCTCCTTGATTTCTGAGAACTTAGACTGAAGTAAAATAAAAACAAAAATGTCTGGCTTGATGGCCTTGTCTTTTATGTATCTGCATACAGGCGGGTAGATACATAAAAGACAAGGCCATCAAGTCAGACATTGCAATATAAAACAAGCCCGAAAGAACAGCGTTTCTTATCGATATCACAGTCCCAAATGACTTTGGCCTTAATAGAGCTGAACGGAAAAAGATAAAATATTAAGACCTAAAAAATGATCTAAAATCAACATGGTCTCTGAAAGAAATAAACATTTTACCGGTTGTGATAGGAGCGACTCGCCCAATAAAAAAAATAATCTTCAGAAATACTTAGAAGCAATTCTTAGAAGACCAAAGTGTAACGAAATACAGATAACAGTCATAAAGGGAACAGCGTCTATTCTTAAAACTGCCCTCGGGTATAAATTTGAATCGTAATGGAATCAATTATAAGCTCCATGCGGGATCCCCTTGATGTCATAAACTAATTGAAGTAAAAAAACAAAAACAAATCAAAGAGATAAGTATATATTCCACCAGACTAGATGAAGTTTTGTCCAAGAATCCAGTAAGATCAAGAAACCACTTGAAAGGTATACTTTAACATATTTAAATTGGAGAAAGGAAAAATGTGTTCTCAACTATTTTACAAACACCGTGTTTAAAAGGTAAAGGAGAAATTTATTGAGATGTTCCAATATCTATGCATCTCATATAGAGATCAAATATCAGCTCCCAGAAAGAGGTCTTTGATTTTTTGAAAAATTTGGCTGAAGTAAAATTAAGCAAAAACGAGAATATTTATGGGGAAGGGGTTGCAAAACAGTGAGAGGCCGTAACAAGAAAAAAGAAATTGAAAAAAATCTGCAGAAATGTAATCTAAATATTTGTACATACTCACGCGCAAATGCAAATCAACACACACTCATTCACGTGTATGTATATATATATATATATATATATATATATATATATATATATATATATATATATATATATATATATCAGTATGTAAATGTAAGAAAGTGCGCAGCTTCTCAGGTTTCGTGTTCTTATAACATGAAATCTAACCATCTTCTTTAATACGAACCCGGATTCGTGCACACATACACATACACATACACACATTGATGTACACGCACATTCATTTATGTGCATACCTCATGATAGGTACATTATACTTTGGAAACAATGGACTCTTTAATAGGTCGAACACAGAAATACTTCGAAGCTATCATACGACTATGCTGGAAAACTGCGTGAAAATACAACTAGATTTACGCAGTTGTGAAGTTAAGAATACATCACAAAATATCCAAATTTGCAAGTATATATATATATATATATATATATATATATATATATATATATGTATTCATATATATGTGTGTGCGTGTATTTATATATGTATATATATATGTATATTATGTATATGTATATATATATATATATATATATATATATATTTACTTTAGACGAAAAAGAAAAGTGGCTAACCGAACATGTACTTTACAATCTGACAAGCACCAGCTCCTATCACATCATCGCAATGTTACATCCTTGTGTCTGATCCATAAGCACTTTTACGAAATAGGCTCCGATGAAGGTATTACACTTGTGTGCCCCTAACTAAAATTACTCTCAAACCCATGTTGCAGTTCATAGAAACCGGAAGATTTTCTAATTTAATAGATTTTTGCCTTTTTTCCCCGGTCTTTGTTTCCTCGACATTACCAATATGCAAAGAATTAAATGTAATGTGAAAAAAACTCCTTGCTGTCCACACTATAAATCTTAACTTTATCACAATGCACTTCAGTATTAATATATTTTTTTGTAAGTGAACATTTAAAATATAATTTCATTAAAATGATGTTTAAAAAAACTTTTATTGGGTGGGTATTCATGCTTCTTGGCGACGCTTTATGAGAATAAAACCAACCTTGATCACCATTACAACAATTTGCAAATGTGGCGGATAATTCTTCCTAAATTTCACGTTCTTAACTCTAATAGTCTAGAAGCAGTTAATGAATACATAAATATATCTGTAGACATATACGCAAATAAATATACAAAATCAAATTACTCTTATAAGTCTGGAGTACCTAAAGTACACCGTGTTTAAATCTAACTGGAGAGGAGACTAGGGGTCATGTGTAGTATTTCTTCTGATAGTGCACTTGATCTTTTCTGTGCGCGGTCAGTGAATGAGAAACCCTTTTAGACTGAGGCAATTTAATTTTTGTCCCAATCTAGAGTGCTTTTTTTTTGTTGAAGAGCTGAATTTTCTTCACATAAAAAAAACGATCTTGGGCTTAACTCTTACCTCGAAGTGAGATAAGTAAATTGAGGCTTTCATGATGACGATATTAAGTAAAAGAAATAAAACAGAATAATTGTGAAGTTATGCTCAAACATTTGAACCGAAGTTGTCGTGTTAAATGCTTTACCTTCCGGCTCTCGTCGGGGAATGCCTGACTTTTCACTGAACTCGGTGATTCGCGGTCGTATCGTCTACAATATTGCGTGCAGTGATCTAACCGGAAAAATAGATATCCTCGTCTACTGGACTGGCGAGACATTCGGCACTTGTAAGAATTAAAGCAGGAAGAAAAAGAACATAGAACAAAGAAAAACGAATAAAGAAAAAAAATTTAAGACAAAAAGGAAAGAAGGGGAAATAAAAGAAAGCTGAAATAAAGAAAAAGAAAGAAAGAGGAGACGTTTAAAAAAAGAAAAAAAGAAAGACTGGATGAAATAAAAAATAATAATACAAGGTTAAAAAAATGGAGCGGGTACAGAACAGTTTTGCGACACTTTCACGTCTGTCTATGGGAATGAAACAGAGATATGCATGCTATTAAGCCTTATATCTAGAATCCGTATCCTAATTTTGATCAAAATCTATTCAAAGATTTTGATTTTAGAAAAATATCTCAAATTTATAATATTTAGAATTTTTGGATTACTGTTCTCATCTTGAGTGTCATTTTTACAACGTTTCAGTTGATGTAACCTCCGCAAGGACCCGTGGCACAGTGGTTAGAATACTTGGAAAAATCAATTGTAAAAGTGATATTCTCCTGAAGGTTGAAGGTTCAATTCTCAGTGTGAGTGAACGAAAAATGCAATTGCAAATTAGTTAGGACTTCTATCCAGTTATGGCTGACGAAACGAGAGCATGCTACTTCCATGAAGTAAATAAAGGGCTCTGTTCGAAATTCTGTCCAAATTCCAGAGTTCGACGAAACATTTCCGAGTTCAATAAGATACACCCGAAGATCAAGGGTTACATCGACCAAAACGTTGTGAAAATAATAGTCAAGATGAGGAGAGTAGTCTGAAGATTTTAAATAATACAAATAACGAATACTTATTTAAAACATTTAGAAACGTAATCTCTAATTTAGGGTTTAATCTCGTGTGATCTTGAATGAAAAATTAAAATTCAAGAATTCTTCCAAATTTCAGTATTCAGTACTATCGATAAAATTCCTCGTAAATTGGAATCATTTGTATTTTCAGATGAGAGGGCGTTTTCTGCCTACCAACTCTTTTAAAATACTACAAAGTTACTGAAATGGTTTAAGAATATATGATAATTTATGCCCAATACATAGGCATCAAGATCGAAATTATCTGAAACTAAATATATACGACATAATCACGTTGGCACACCAGTCCCGTGAGATTAACGAAATTAAGTAACGTTGAACTAGGTCAGTGCTAAATTGCTTGACCATTTGGGAATAGGAGGTGGTATATGTGTTCTCCGCTTATTTCAGCGCTGTTTCAGTCATCCTAGATTTCTCTTTGCAATTGAAATCAAGCAGAGCCGACTTGGGGTAGAGATATTTGGAAATTATGCAAATTCTGGCAACAAAAAAGTCCTTAATAGCTCCGTCGGTATTCTCTGTTAGAAGCGCTTCAGATGATTAGTAGGGCGAGGATAACAACATTCTTTTCATTGTTTTGACTCTTGAATGTGTATCCGTTGATATCTTATATGCTTTTATATATAGTGATGTGGTTTTCGATTTACTAACTGTACCTAACTGTGTCAGATATATACTCGAGAGTCAAAATAATGAAAAGAATATGCTGTTGTCATAGCTCTAGTGATTAGCAATAAATTAACCCCTTTTCAAGAAGAGAATATCACATCTACGAAGATAGACCTCCTAAGGTTCTATAGAACCATGACAAACTTTGACAGAGCAAGGTATCCTCCGGCAAAATATGCAACACATCGTCGGGCTGATTGTTGAAGGCATGTTCTCGCTTGGTATGTTTTCCGTTTAAAGTGACTTAATATAACGATGAATTCGCGTAGTTTCGAAGTTTACCAAACACAAATATATACATAAAAATATGCCTCTTAACTTTATATGTTACTAGCAGGGAGACCCGACACGTTGCCCGGAATTGAATGATGATCAACGAATATTTCACACTCCTATATTGTTATTGTCATCGAATTCGTGAATTCGTGGAAGCTTCACATGCCTCCATTCAGTAATTAGTCCAAAATATATGTAATTCTACATTGCACTCTAGAGAACCTACTGTTTCTTTTATAAAATTATTTTATATAAACTTCTTTTCGGTTAACGAAAAAAAAAAAGAAATTTACGTACGGAGTTTGAACCTACAGACCACGTCATGCAAAAAAAAAAAAAAAAAAAAACACGCTAACAACTTACCCACAGTAGAATTTTTACGGACCGTTGTTCTATCATTGTCACTAAGCGATGATATGGAAAAAATGTCTTTACCGATGAAAAATAAATCAAAATAACAGTTTTGATTTTCGATTATCAATTATCGGTAATTATCGGGGTATTCTTAGACAAAACTTAACTAAGATCACTCCCAGACTTATATACTAAAGTTCTGTAAATTTTAAAGAAAATCTGTTCAACCGTTTCGAAGTCTATAAGGAACGAACTCACACATACACAAAGTTGCTTTTATATAATTGTAGAGAAGAGATACAGAAATCGACCCAGACACGGCATGAAGCCATTTGATGTAAGGAGCGCAAATCACTACTTCCAGTCAAGGGTAAGTGTGAGATGATTGGATTCTGACCCAGAAAAGAGCAATTCTTTCCCCTTTGTCAGAAACATCGCTCATGGAATGTGGAGACTAGAGGAAAAAATAATGAAAGCAGGAGTTACAAGGATGCTGAGTGTAAAGTTTCACTTTCTATTCTTCTTTATGAGTAATGTAGGTGACTTAGGATTAATTGAGGTCCCCTATGAGACGTAGATTGAGTAGCTTTATCATGTAACATAGGAAGTCAATTAAAGTAAAAAACTGTAAAGATTTTAATGAATCCGAACGCCATGTTTGTTCTTGATGAATGAAGTTATTAGCACACCTTTGTTCCTCATGAGTAGAGCTAGGACAACAGCATATTCTTTTCATTGTTTTGACTCTCGAGTGTGTATCCGTTGATATCTTATATGCTTTTATACAGAGTGATGTGGTTCTACGTTGATTAACTGTGTCTGTGTCGGATATATATTCGAGATTCATGACAATGAAAATAATATGCTGCTGTCATCTACTCGTGAGATATAAACACAGATGTTTACTATTATTATCAGTAAATATCCGAATTTCAATAGATTTCTCAGTATTGTACAATACCAAGAACCATTGTTTTGAACCTCGACACGCAACCAATGTTATAGGAGGTTTGTTGTTTTTCTTTCTTTCTTTTTTCTTTTTTTTTTTTTTTTTTTTTTTGTTAATAAAGCAGTGACCTATCTTAGATGGCGACATTAGCAAGTCGTTTTATAGAAGTCGATTTGTTTGACGTAATTGATCGGTGAACCGGATCGGATCAAACTGCCAGACTGGTCTTCGATTACCGATTCGTATTTGATAGGACCATATAAGAAGCCAGAAACTTTATACAGGAAAGGCTGTTTCCAGCGCAGAGTTTATCACACGATTTTGCTCGTCAATGTTGATCAGAGCACCACGATGTCCACTTTTTTAAAAGTCTCATATCACCATATCCGACGTGATAGCCAAAAGGGAGAAGCTTTTGATTTGGATACCGTGTTATTCGACGTTTGAAATTTCGCCGTATATAATATTAATCCCTTCCTCATGAAACGAAGATAATTGATATCACTGTTAAAAGGAACTTGGAAGCTTCTACACTATTGGGACGAAATTTCGGAAATCGTAAAACTGAATTTCAAATGAAAACATTGGTGTCTACGTTATCGCCTGAAAGTATCCTGTACCTCTATAAGACCACCATTCGCCCATGTATGGAGTACTGTTGTCACATCTGGGCTGGTGCATCTGCTGCTTGTCTCTCGCTCCTGGACAGGGTTCAAAAGAGAGTCGCCAACCTGATAGGTCCTGAACTGTCATCTAAGCTTCAGTCTCTGTCCGATCGACGAGATGTTGCATCCCTCTGCCTGTTCTACAAATACTTTAATGGTGAATGCTCTGACGAACTGCAAACACTTGTACCTCCTCGACGTAACTACCCCCGACAAACCTGACAAGCTAGTAAGTCTCATCCCTTTACAGTAGAGATCCCTAGGTGCAAGAAAGCCTTTTATTCCAATAGTTTCTTTCCCAGAACTGCAGGTCTTTGGAACTCCCTTCCGGGATTCTGCTTTCCCAACTGTTCTGATATGCAGAAGTTCAAGTGTAATGTGAACAAACATCTTTCTACTCATCTCCCTTCATACTGCTCTTGCAAATTAAGTCCCTGATAGTAGCCCTCTGCTTCAAAGTGGCACTGTGCCTTGTTTCGGGTGAAAATTGAATAAAAAAAGATTCTCATATTTTTAAGATGATTATATCCGAAAATTACGAAAATCGATAAGGTAGAAAATTTACTATTAAAGAAAATAAAAAAAACATAATTTGGTAGAAACGATGGTAAGACACAGGATAATTTAATTTGGGGGTCATTTTTCGTTTCGATTTAAACAAGATGGCGACAATTTTTTACCTGCTACCACGATCACGTTGTTTTTTCAGTCATATTCAGGTATTCTGACTGCATAATTTGGGAGCTACCATTGTAACTTATTAGAATTGACAAAAAATCAGTTGAAACTATTATTTTTTTTATCTGAAAACTCAATTTATCGACTCCAAAATCTCGTCCCAATAGAGGGGAAGAGCCGAAACTTGTTGGTCATTCCTTATCACCTTTTTAAAGGTTCTAAATTCATGTCACATATTTTTTTTTTAATGGGTCACCTCTTATCGTGGCCTGAAGGTAACTCGAGGATTAGGATTAGAAAGATCGTCAGTTAGGTTATGTCGCCTCCGTGAGAAAATCGAAAACAATTGGCAGAATATAGTCATAGCCAGTGTCATTAACCATCGGCACGTTGAACCGGCTTCCTCCAAAGGAGGAAGTTTCTAAGGAATATAAAATTCACAAACGGTTTCAAGTCGAATTTATATTCCGATTAAGGAAGACGAAGACGTTGGGGTTTTGAAGTTCTTTCAGGAGGTGTCGACGGCCATTCTATACACAATGCCCGGCACTTTCAAATGGTCACCAATCTAGTACTAACCAGGCTCAACGTTGCTTAATTCTGGTGAACTAAAGAGAATCGGCGTATCAACGTGATTATGCCGTATCTTGATGAGATAGGCAGACGATTATTTAAGAATAATTCATTATACAAGAGGGGTGTTCAACAAATATTTTTACACGTTATATTTAGAACTTTGCTCATAAAATTTTCGTTTGGTTTCGAGTAAAGAGAGAAAAAGCAAGGTGTCGTGGTTGTAGCTAGACAAATTCTTGCTGCGAATGTTTTGCAGGGGGCCATGAATTGGAGCTTACTCAAGCACCTAATATGAACATAACGATAAAATCTACATAAGCTAGCAACTCTTCTACGTGAAATAGGATGTCGTGGCGAGAACATTGCAAAGTCGATTTTGCGGTCTCCTAAGACAAGAATTAGTGCTCCGGGTGACATCTCTTCAGATATAAAAGCAGCAGAATATCTTAGGACGTATTCGGCTCTTATAAACGTAAAGGGTGTTGGTACTTTTTGGAGTGGTAGAATGATCTTTTACAACAACCTTAGCGCTATTGTGCAGTCAAATATTCTTACAAGTTTTAGCGAAAACTATCAAGCAAGTTCGAATGCTCCTAGATTCCAATCGATTCAGTTATGTTTGTAAAGGTATGAAATTTTAAGTTTCCTCCAGCTATTTGGTCGAACAAATATTTGTTTTCAATAAATTATGTAAAATGAATTGTTCTCAACAGCCGTTGCGTTTCGGTATTAAATAACCTCAAAAGTATTGAAAATATGTAGAATACACAAGAACATACAAGCTAATTAAATAGAAGTTATCTCCCTCCCAGGGCAAGATGGTGTGATACAAGCGTCAGGAAAGTTGGAGTTTTAAAAGCCAGCACCCTAAAGGAAGAGCACCTTGGTCTGCAAAAATGCCTAGGTATCCCGCTGGCTTTCCCCAGTAGGACCGTCTCCGGCGATTAGCAATAAACTAACACTTCTCAAAAAAGAGAAAGTAAATCCTGGGAAGGGTGATCTCCTTGAACTGCACAAAAACAGAGAAATACTCTAGTCAACGGGGAAATAGCCATTTCAATAATGACTTAGATTCTGTTGGCTTTGGTGCCAAGGATAAAATAAGATCTGATGGATAAAAAAATCATGTTTTCGAATAGAAAACTGGAATAAAATAATCCTTATTTATTTATCTCCCTGTGAAAGAACAGTGTGGCAGAAAATCGGTATTAAAGTTGGGAAATATCCTGCTCCCCAAAAAGAGGCATTATGAATTGGGACAAAACATAGAATTGCCTCTGTCTAAAAGAATCTTTTCCCTCTTACTAAAGAGAGCACACCTACTGAATTCTGATCCTATGGTAGGTAGAGTGTGTGTTTTTTTTTTGTTTTTATTTATTTATTTATTTATTTATTTGCTGTTTTTTTATATCATATGGCAACAATTAAGACAGCTGAAATGCGTGGTTTCAAAAAAGGGCAACTCTAAACACGTCTATGTAATGCAACGCACGTTCACTTGTCTGAGATTGATGAAGAGCTTTGTGTACTAATACGCGGGGACCGTTTTATTTATACATATAACTATTAAAATAAAGTGAGAAGTCGCATTTATTATATTAAATATCGTTCTATCATTACACATGAAATATCATAATTAGAAACTGCGTTACATATATTTGGACCTCCAATAGCGCTTTTCATGGCCTGCGTTGTCGGGGCATAATTAAACTTAATCGAAGTGATGATTTTCGTCTCTTCGGATCGAAAAAAAGAGCGTTCCTCGCTTTCGAATTGAAACGCAAACGGCGCGTCTTGTTCTTCTTAATCAATGGAATCACGACGATGACTCATTCAGTCCGAGACGAGAGAAAGCAAAACGAAAAGGATGAAGACAGAGGAGGAGGAGGAGGAGGAGGGGGAGGAGGAGGAGGAAGAGTAGAGATGGCTAGCCGTAAATACGCGCAGTTCCATCGCTTTGGCTAGGAAGGAAAGGAGGTTATTGTGCTAATGAAAATCAACTGAAGTGATATAACATGTCTGATTTCCAGCCAGTTAGAGCAGAGGTCGCACACGCAATCAGGATCGGTAGAGAAAGAGAGAGAGAAAAAAAGATCAAGATGCATCGCTATGCTTTTGTGCGAAGAGAGTGCCAGGGAGGATAGAAAGAGAAAGCGAGGGAGGGAGAGAGAGAGAGAGAGCAACTGCACAAATTTAGATTCGCTTTAGCATTTCTCTCAGAGGCGCGATCGATCGGATGTCACGCTTCAGTATAAAATAGTATTTACATCGCTAAACGCGCTGATTGAACAGATGCATCTTGTTTAAAATACCAATGATAGACTTATATACATTTTGAAATGTTAAAGCGCATTTAAAATTGTGCAGTGACACACTCTCTCTCTCTCTCTCTCTCTCTCTCTCTCTCTCTCTCTCTCTCTCTCTCTCTCTCCCGCGCACGCGCTTTTTCTATCTACCCCCTCCGGCCCTCTATTCACCCAAAAGCATAGCGATGCCTCTTCATTTTTTCCTTCTCTCTTTCTCTACCGATATAAGTCTCAGTCTTATGTATATTCTTCTTAAAAACTCCCTCGAATATTTGTTAATTAATGCCGAAACTGATCGGTTGACTTTTATTTTGTATTGCTTTTTACTTTTAATCATGAATAATAAAAAAAAAAAGTCTTGTGTTCTTAATTATATATATATATATATATATATATATATATATATATATATATAGACTCTCCCGTCGATTTCGACGTATGAGCTTCCGCCACAATAACTAAGTTTCTCGGAAATCCAGACTGAAGATGTGTTTATAGTGGTGAAGGCTATGTGTCGAACCATCCACTCTTTTTGGTTTTACTGCTAACCTCCGTCGGTGCAGATAACTGCCACAGAACAGAGTATACAGTAAACCGCAGGTTTTTGCATCAGAATTTCTTTCTCCTAGATGTATGTCTTAAAAGAAGACTCTCCCAGTGAATTAATGCGCTTCCAGATACCAACCTGGAAATTTATATATATATATATATATATATATATATATATATATACGCGTATGTGGGTACGTATGTGTGATATATTTGTTTATTTTGTCTGTAATACAGGTGAACATGTTTGGAAATAATTTTCTTTCACCAATGTGATGTTCCAAGATGAGGAATGACATAAATGAATATAAACGAATATTAACATATTTGCATTTTGTATAATTCTGGCCTTTTTCCACTTTTGATGAGAAGCATTTAGCTTCAAAATGCCATGGTTTAAAGATGTTTTTGTATTAATTTCCTCATTTACTTCTCCTTATTGGTCTGATAATATATAAAAGTTATATATAACGTTATTCTCCATCTTTCATTTATTTATATATATATATATATATATATATATATATATATATATATATATATATATATATATATATGCATGCAAGCGCACAAATTTAGAGTTTCCTCGTAAAGCTTCCAGAATTTGAACAGATTAATCGATTTATTCGACTGTTTGGAAAGTAGCACGACCTTCTCAATGTATCGCGTGTATTATTACACGTCTCACACTACCACTCCGCCATAAATGAATTCTTCTGATTAAAATATGTTTCTTTTTAATGAAATTATTTTCTTACTAAGCCTGCTTACCTTTTGTATAATACGTGCATTACAAAATATTAATAAATAGCAGGCCCCGTTTCCCGGCGTTGACGGGTGAATTTGTAAAAAATGCTAACTAAAACTATTAAGTATTCTTTTTTAATAGATATATGCTTAACATTAATGTATCTGTGTCTAAATGTACATGTGACGATCCAACACTATAATTTATGAGCTTTATTTCCCTGCTAATCGTTATTTGAGTCTCGTAAAGTAATGAAATTTTGGGATTTACAGTGTTTTTCATAGAATCGGTGACGTCACCATTTTGTGCGTATTTTATGAAGCTGTTTATAGGCATTGTTTATTAACAGATAAGATAAATATTTGTTTAGCATAGATAATGTTAAAATTCCGAGGAAGTGTAATACATTTTGTTCTGATTTCATCACGTATGAAAATAATTTGCCGACTCTTCTAACATACACACGCGTTCGAAATACGAAATGTTAACGAAGCAGTATTGAAAAATGTATTTTTTGTTTTTCGTGAAGGAAATTATACCTGTAAAAATGGGATATTAATAAGGAATATTTTTTGATGAACAAAGAGTAGTAACTGTTGTGATGCTACATTAAATCTATTGTGTCCTAAATTAATGAGGAAACACTCCCTCTACACTATATCATTATTTTTATTTATTTATTTTTTTCTAACTCAGAGTTATCTTCTGTGTATGTTTGTTGGTTGGTTGTTTCTGTTTTACGGCATATCAACCCTTTTCAGGTTATTTAATGCCGAATCCGGTGATTTTGAAGAAAATTTAATAGAATATATTTGTTTTTTTGCAAGTCAGTTTCTATTTAACCCATAGTAGGGACCCTAACAGGTACTACCACTCCGGGTAAGAGTGGACCTGGGAGCAATGGCAATTAAAGGGTAGCTGTGTATGTGTATGTTTGTGTGCGTGTATATATGCTACAGCTAATTAGGGCAATTAAAACAATTTTATTTAAATAAAACTCATTCTCAGAACTAAGTTAGATTTTAGAATATATTTTGTGTTATTAATAGTGCTATGACAAGAGAATATTCTTATCATTGTTTTGACTCTCGAGTATATATCCGACGCAGTTAGACACAGTTACTCAATTGAGAACACCGTCACTCCATCTAAAAACATATAAGATATTAACAATGTATACTCGAGAGTCAAAATTTAGGCTTGTGAGAAGGCAAGAACCATGTTAAAACAATAACATTATTATTCAAAACCCCATTCTTAACATGGGGAGGGTGGGGGCATAATTAACTTTTCTGTACTTTCATCTAACAATCTAATGAACACAACTACTGATAAAATTAAGTTAGCTTGTAAATCGTAACCCCTCTAACGATGTAAAGTTCGAGTGTCTTATCCATTTCCATCCCCTAAAAATGTTACAAAAGGTAAGAAAAGTGTACTCTTCTACGTGTATATGTGTGCTTTCATTAAACAGAATACTGAACAAAAGTACTGGCAAATATGAATATAACTTGAAAATCCCCTCAACAAAGTCTGTGCGTTAATCGAAAAATGTAATAAACTGAAAAATGTGAAGGAAATAATACAACGTGTGAACCCTAGGCTGAAGCACGTTGCATGTTCCAGCTTTTGTACAATAGAGAAGATTCTGTATCAAAATTTATGTATTGTGAACTAAGAACACGCTTCAGTTGAAACTGTTAGTAATGAACGTAAAAGTTGTGCATGTGAAGTGTTTACTTGCAATCCTATACTATCAAAAGTGGCGGGAGAAAAATACGCCGCCATTTTATTATATATAAAGATAAAGCTAATAAAGCAAACGTACGCCTACCGGCTTTAATATTTGCTAAGTTGTTAATTGTAATTTCGTATCAGTGATCACTTACCTATCAAAGGTGGTTCTTTGGGAGTCACATTCATCTTTTTGTCCCGATGAAGATATATGGAGCAAATGCCGTATCTAGTGTAGTAATTCACGTCATGACATCGCCGTGAAAAGCCTTCGCTCGCAACTTTTATAATCGATTAGAGCTGGTTTTGTAATTCTAGGATAAAATAAACGGCAAAGTGTTGATACGCTGTAAAAATAAACGCACGGATAATCTTTTGCAAAAATTTTATAACGAAGAACAATTTGTATAATTTGGATTATTCGGATTACGTAAAGAAGTAGCACAACGGATAAAGTTAATAATCAGTTCTTAGCGACCATCTTCTGAACGTTGAAGGTTCAATAGTACATGTCGTACTAAGAAGAACATAAAAATTATTTACAACATCTACCTTGTAATGGTTGACGAACCGAGAACAAGCTTCTCTGTGGTGTAAATAAAGGGTTCGATTCGAAATTCCTCACAGATTAATGAGTTCCATAAAAAAATTATTCAATTTGACACGATGCGAATAGAGAAAGTCGAGTGTTAAATTAGTCCAAACGTTTTGAAAATGGCATCGAAGATAACATTAATCCGAAACATTGATATAAGTAACATATCTAATTGATTTGAGTTATGGTTATTAAAAGCTTAAAGGATTCAATTTAGAAATGGCATATATATATATATATATATATATATATATATATATATATATATATATATATATATATATATATATATATATATATATATATATATATATTATGTAAGGCTATATGTATGTCTGTTTGTCTGTCTGTCTCCATATTTTCAAACTCTATCTCCTCCGAAACTAAATATCGCAGAGCGAAGTTAGGGGCTTCAAATGATTGGATTTTTTACGGATCGTTCTTTTATAAGTGTTTAGCCGGTTAAAATTGTTTTTAAGGGATCAAAAATTGGTTTAAAATTGAAAAAAATCCTTATACATTTTGTACATTCATCTTAGTTTATTTTTAATTTTTAATTTTCAATCAGTTCATATTCGTGTCACGTTAGTATAGTGGTAACATCACTAACTATGAGTGCAACAGTTTTGCTTTTGCTGATGGCAACCAAATAATTTTTTTTTACTTTTGGAATCACCATTCTATAATAATATATACGAAATTTGGACGAATTAAAATATCATATTTAAGCGTATTTTAGGACCAGGCAAAGCCGTGCTCCCCCCCCCCACTAGTATATATATATATATATATATATATATATATATATATATATATATATATATATATATATATATATTCTGTGTGTACATATGGATAATATAAAGCTGAATGTCTGTGTGTGTGTTTGGTCATGAATAGGCTCCTATATGGTTGACTATTTTAAAAAACTGATTACATATAATGACAGAAGTATCGAGACACAGGAATGGGTATGTTTGATCTGGCAGAACGGTGGTTCATTAAAATTGTGGGGTCTGCATTCGCGCCTGGTCCACAAAGTATGGAAATAAAAAATAAAAAAACCGTTTATAGATGTACATAAGAATACTTTGATAAGTATGTTTTAACTTAGATAGGGATGGTATAATAAAATTGTGGGGTCTGCATTCGTGCCTGGCCTCCATAGAATGGAAATAGGAACAAACTTTAATAAAGACTTTTCATATCTATCTGCGTAAGTATACTTTGATAATTATGTTTCAGTTTGAAGAAATATGGTATAATAAAATTATGGGGTGTTCGTTCGCACCTGACCTCCATAGAATGGAAATATGTCACAAAGTTTAACAAGGTTTTTTAATATAGATCCACAGAATAGTGTGATAAGTGTTTCAGTGTGAACAGATATCGTATAATAAATTATGGGGTTTATCTATTTATTTTTACTTTCATCATATTTTGCTTTGGTTTTGATACCCCCAAATTCGAAGCTATCTCTTTACAACCCTTCCTTTTCATAACCTATCATACTTTCATAAATCAGAGTCCATTTTTTGTAGGCTGTTTTTGAACCCAGTCAACGACAGGTACTTTTGCAAGTATATATATATATATATATATATATATATATATATATATATATATATATATATATATGTATAGAGAGAGAGAGAGAGAGAGAGAGAGAGAGAAAGATTAGGGTGTAATTCATAAATATCATACAATATTTTAAATAACTGTTTTCTTCAAAATAAAGAGAAGAAAGGAAATAAACAACTGGACAAATGTTTAGGAACGATCTTATTAACATTTTATTGTAAACAAAATATCAATAAAATTCAACATTTGGTAAATACTACCTTATTTTCAATGACTTCTGTGGATCGTCGACTACATGATATTATTAATTTCTTGCAAAACTCAGCAGTACTTCTCTGCCATTCATCTTTTAATAATTCCTCTATTTTATTTTGGCTTACTTTTTTAGCCCTTTTCCAAATTATCCCCCAAACATTTTCTTTTGAATTCACATCTGGGATCTGGGCTGGTCAATTCATTAGGGCGAATTGGAAATAAAGCCATGTGCTTAATAGCCGTGTGGCAAGGCGTTTTGTCCTGCATGAAAACAGGAGATTCATAAAAGTCGTGGAGTGATTTTGGTAGCTCATGCTGGTGAAAAAAGCCTTTTGTAAATCTTAGCATTGATATTGAAGTGTATGCGGATGATCGAGCTAGCATCTGCAGATGAAACATTCCTCTCACCATTACATTGCCATCACCAAACTTAACGGTTTTCTGAACACAGTCAAAAGAGTATTTCATATTTTCCACGGCGTACGTAAACTTTGCTGTTAGAACGGTATAACTGTTATTTCTTATTCCTCGTCAATGGAAGAAAGATTAAATATATTTTATTGAATAATTTTGATTTTTACGGCTGGGAGTTTTTCACTCAATCAAGTGGCATCTGGGTAGGGGCCGCTCAGAGCATTCTTTCCTGCATTGATAGCTTTGAAACCAGCTTTGAAATCTAGTGGGTGATGTCCCTTTTTCCTCTATTCTACCTCGTTCTCACAGAAGAGAAGTCGCAAGTCTATATATGCTCTATCATTATTTTCATGACAGGTGCACGATTGAACTTCAATCAATGCTCCCCATCCTCTGCAAAACATTCACAACAACTACTCGTCTACCTACAACCACTGCCATCAATTTACTTTACCTCCCTTTTCTCTCCCTCTCTATATCCCCTTCTCTCGCTCTCACACTATTTTTCTTTTTTCTGTACCTAAAGCAAAACATAAATTGCATGAGCAAAGCTTCTTTTCTCAAACGTACCTCCTGGGGAACACAATACTGCGAAACTGCTTCCCAACTGACGATAACATGATCGTTTTCAAGTCAAACTTAAACAAGTTTTTGTTGTATCGGCCACTTGCATAATTAATTTCAATCCAATTTGCACTATTACTAATCATGTGTCACCGATTACCTGACATCCATTAACTCTTATCTTCGAGTAATCATTGGGCCATGACAAACGATGACTCCCTAATGAAAAAAAAACGTTGCGAAGCTCTACGAAAAGAGCATGAAATTCATACACCTTATATCTTGACGTATAAGAAGACCTTAAAGTTAAAAAAAAAATCATCTTTAAAAGCCAATATTTCATAAGATATGATTGTGTTGCAATCTCTAGCCTAGGCTGAACAAACATGGTTTCGTGATTTAGCAGTCGTCTTATACAACCGATGTATGATACATTTATTAAAATTTAATCCAATTTTGTACCCCGTCTTATCTGATGGTCGCCTTATACGCCGAAATATACGGTATTATTATTATTATTATTATTATTATTATTATTATTATTATTATTATTATTGTTGTTATTATTATTATTATTATTATTATCATCATTTTGTAGGATAAGTCGCTTTTAAAGTCAAATAATATTTTTGCTATAGTAAAAGTTCCTTTCCTAAAATTACCCTGCTTATGGAATACAATACCGCAGGACTGCTCCCAAGCTAACAATAACATTATGGTTTTTAAATTCCGATGTATACAAGGTCTTATTGAACCGCCCTCTTAAATAATCAAATCTTACGAATTTCAATCATTAATTATCATCACGGTGTTGTTTCGCCGGCTAACTGACACTCATTAAGCCTTCTCTCTGAGTGAAATGCGCGCCTTGATAAGTGCTAACATTTTGTAAAAAAAAAAAAAAAAAAAAAAAAGTAAAAACCACGTATGTCCTGAAACATCTAACGCGTTCTATACACATTATATCTTAACTCCATGGAATTTCTCGGAGTTTTACTACTTTACATCTCAATGACATGCGTGTGTAACTTATGCTACAATTGACAGCTTTATTTTCAAAAGCTGTTATAAGAGGTCACAGGTTTGACCTCGGTTTAGTCGGCAGTCCTTTTCTAGACGTGTCTCGACCAGTTTTAAATCGCAGTATAATAGAAATTTTTAACTAAATATACAAAGCGTACAATGGCCTTTCTTGCTGCTACACATCTCCTTTTGTTCTTACAATTATAATCTGCCTATTGATTCTCCAAGGCTTGAATGCGATTTAATTTCGAAATTCTTCGCTGTTTATATTTTACGCCGATTTTACAACGAATCGTTCATTGTATTTCCAACATGTCCGGGACAGGAGGCGAAGAGTCGGATGACGAAAATTGAAAAAAAAAACAGCAACAAATAAACTAAGAATCAAGGCAGACGGAAATACTAACACCAACAAAAGGATACATATACATATATATTACACACGCACGAACACACGCGCACATACACATAGACACGCATAAATACACGCACGCACACACACACATATATATATATACATACATATATATATATTATATATATACACACACATATATATACATATGTGTGTGTGTGTGTGTGTGTTTTAGACACACTTCTAGAGTGATTGTGATAGTGCGGTAACTGCATTAAATATTACTAATCCTTATTAATGGTTAACTGGGCATCGAACGGATACCATAATACTTAGTTCGCTGCACCTCAACATAACAATGGTCCATACAAGATTTTAATAGGATCAGTCTAGACATATTAAGAAAAGTATTATATATATAGTGGGAGAAGAGAAAAGCGAAAGAGAGGATGTAAAGAGATTGAATAACTTCTTCAGCAAACGCATCTCATCTTTGCCGTTTGATAACGAAAGAACACACAATGGAAAAGAAAGGAAAGGAAAAAAGAAAAAAGAAAGAAAGAAAATGTAGTAATCCATAGAATTTTATCTTTTCTCCAAGAGCCGATATTTCTTTTCGAAACAATCACATCATTATTATTTTCTTTGTCTATTTTGTCATGATTTTTTTTTATATTTATATAATAATGACCTTGATCTTATCTTAGTATGGCCATTATTACTCTTGCTGCATATTTAAAATAATCGACTCGTCCTAATGCTAAAACGGCATATGCATTGCCGGTTAGAATTTTGTATTTATTTCTGATGTCACTACGAGATTCACATTTATATCTGATGTCGCTAAAAACGACCATTTTTTATGGAATTCACTTCAGACAAGGCATGAAGTCATTTGATGTAAGAAATTAAAAAAGGTAATATTAATACTAATATTAATAGCACACGCTTAGTGTTAGTTGAATAGATTCCGACCGAGAAAAGTAATTCTTTCTTTGTCAAAGGTATCGCTTATTGAAGATGGGGATCACGGGGCAAATTAAGGGGGAGTTAGTTCTCTCCTACTGCAAGAAGTGTGACACTAAGGTCGGAAAGTGGGATTGAGTAATAAGCGCTCCCGAAGATAAGCACTCTTGGCTTGCAAAAAGTGCCTGAGCAGCCCCGTCGGCATTCCTCGGTAAGGAACACCTTCTCAAAGAGAGAAAGCAAAGCCCAGGAGGGTAGACCGCATAGATCTACCCAGAACTAGCATTACATCGCAATCAACGGGGACCTAATAATTACAGGAATGATATAATCTCTGATTTGGGGGGGGGGAGCAAGTATAAAAATTCCTAGCAGGGCAAATTAAGGGAAACAAGAATAAAGAGGCTGCCGAAGGTCAATCCAAGGTTGGTTTTCTCATCTTATTTTCGTTCTGTTCTCTAACTTATTGTTTTAATGAGTTCATGTTTAGAAAGAAACCTTTTATTTAATTATTACGTTGCATCATAAAATAGATTATAAATCACTTCGTAAAAATCAAGATCATTCAATAAGAAATATTTAATCTTTCTTCGATTGACGAGGAACAAGAAATAACAACTTAGACAAAGGTAGAGAAAAATACTGATGACATCGTGCGATTAACATGCCTTCAGCTAGCTTTTTCAATCCGTTTCTAAATTGCGATGTATTTAATTTCAATTTGATTTAGAGGGTCGTGATTGAACATGTCGAGAAGTGTTTATTTTGCCCCGTCATGCCCCGTTCCGTAGGCATCTCAAATGTTCATAGTTTGTAAAAAAAAGTTTTCCGGTTTTGACCATCTGTAACAATAAACGAAACGGCAAAAGACGCGTTTACATTCCAACACGATTCTTTATGTCATCAAGCTGTCAGAGTTTAGTTCGATAGACAAACGAAACGCGATCGGATCTTCGTCAAATGCACCCATTTAATCTGTGTTTAGCGAGGAAAATTCTGTCACAATCGTAACTGCAATTACATTGTGAATGCGTACTGGAATACTCCGGTGTATTCGGTCTCTCTCTACAGGGGTTTGTCAGAGATCTTGGCATGAGGATACTTCTCATTATGACTAAACCCCAATCAAATATTCAAAATAATAAAAACACTCGATTAGCTACAACCACTATATATGATTTCCTCCACTCACTAACTGTACCTAAATCTAAACGAAGATTCCATGAACAAAGTTTCTTTTCCAGAACTGCCCGCCTGTGAAACACTGTTTCGCTGGCCTGCTTCCCGGTTGAATACAACATGGTAGTCTTAAAATCCTATGTAAGCAAATTCTTGTTGAACCGTCCCCATAAATAATCAAATTCTTCTCAATTTACACCATTAACGATTACTGCACTACCAGCTTACATTCATTAACCCTTATCCTCGAATGGCCTTTGGGCCTTGATAAGTGGTTGCTCCTTAGTAACATGGTGTGCGGTCTCCTCGAACCATCTAGCACGTCCTCCGGTTCCCTCCATTAATAGAGGGTAACTTTTAATTAAAAAAAAATAATAATAATAAACAGCCATTGACAACGAAGAAAATCAATACAAAAATATGAAGAAAAATAAAAAAATAAATACTGGCAGGCCGGCACTCGGGATAAAAGGGGTCCATCAACTCGTTTATACACCAAGGGAGGGAAGAGGTAAACGATGGTGTAAACCTTCCTATTTCTGGAAGTAGCACTCCAGACATGACAAAGGATAACCAGGGTCAGCCGTCGGGCCTTGATGAAAGAGATTCTAGCCCCTACCCCCATCATGTGCAGCAACAAAAAATTTAAAAAACATAAGAGGCATAAAAGCTCGGACATGGTTTGTTGCTCAATAGAAGATGTTGCTGTTTTCCTCCAACTATTCAAAGTTTGACAAGTGGGGCGAAACAGAAAATAAAGTTTTGGCGGAAAAAAGAACAGAAATTCATTTCCCTGAAGATAAATGTTGTGGACAAACATAAATGCTACAAGGGCAGGTGAAAAAGTAAAGTCCTAATTTTTTTACTTAAAAAAATTTCAAGAGCTACAAAGACGGAAGTGATGCCAGTAAAACGGGCGCCATTTTGTGCTTACTTTTGGACCGTTCTAGTATGACAGAGCGCGTTCCAGACATCATTGTACAGCCATCGCTGGCAAAAGTGCATTGAGAATTGTGGTGAATATGTAGAAAAATAAATTCTGAAGCACAAAAGGTTGCTTCGTCTTTGTAGCTCTTGAATTGTTTGAGATAAAAAAAAAATAGGAGGTTTTACTTTTGGAACGACCGTGCGTTAATTTTTTCTTTTTTTTTTTGTGAATGTATTAAAAATACGTCTTCGACGATCAGTTCGACAGAAGGTGAACATTTATGGTTTCTTCTGTCCATACTCTGACGAGCTTGTTCGGTGTAGTCCTAAATGACCCACTTTCCCAGGCTTTACCATTTCTCTTTGAGAAAAGGTTTGGTTTATGAAGCCGACGGGCACTTTTGTAGGGGCCAGTGTGCGCTGCCTCTTATATGTTGGCTTATCATCCTCACTTTCTGGCCTGCTGCCACATCTTTCCGCGGTGGGAGGGACGTAGATAGATGTAGCGAAGATTTATCATTCAACCACCCGAAGATTTATGTACAGAAATAATTCGGTTAAGATTCAAAATGGCTACCGCGTATTATTTGATCCAATCACTATTTACAGTAAAGTAACTTATTTTAAAACTTCTTTTAAATATTAAATATGTTTAACGCAAAGAAGTCACAAATGAGTAGGTAAAACAAAAAAAATTATTTTCCATTTAAAAATAATAGGTAATTTAATAATTTTAGTTAATTTAATAATTACTGAAACAACACACATACACATGTACTCATGACTTATTTGTGTTAATCGGTATCGTTCAACTGCCAATTTTTCAATCTTATTAACCTTTATTTTCGAGCTAAAAGCCTTGATTAGTTTGACGCATCAAATGAAAACAACATGCACAAACTTCAATGAAACAAACATTTTGCTGTCCAACGCCCTACCCAGATTGTCCTTTATAAATGTTATTCCTATCACAATAGCGCCTTAGGTTTCAATAGAATACGCCAGAATCTCTCTCGTTTCTCCCTTTTTCTCCGATCGTACCAAGATGCGGACATTTAAATTAAATTCAAACAACGTGCAGGAACTTTAATGTAATGTGGGCAAATCTTTTGCCGCCCAACACCCCATTCACATTGCTCGCTATAGATATGATCCATATCATAGTAACCACTTAAGTTTCAGTGGTAATATGCTTTGATTGGGGCAGCGAAACAAAAATATTTTGTTTTTAAATGCTGGTAAAAACTAAATACAATTCTTCTTGCGATTTATATCCGGGTTACACTACACATTAACACGGGCCCTAATTCGGGAAAAGCGAAAATCTCTCTTATATTCGTTTTTCTTATATTCGGTCTCTTATATCAGTGTTACACTGTACCATCACCTGCCAACTAATTCATCTCATTAAATGTTATCCTCGTGTAGCTTTTAGCCTTGATACGTGATGACACATTAGTTATCAAAAGTATTCAATTGCTGTTAAACAGATAAAACGCTGTAATAGCTAATAAATTATAAATTATTTTATTGATTGCAACACAACATTCTCGAAGGAAGGGGCACGCGGTTTTTTGCATTCATTTTCTTAATCGTGTTTCAAGAAATTTTGTGAGTGAATGAATGAATGATAAAAGTTACGCATTTGTCCGCAAATCTTCATTCTTAAAACCATGCATCTATTAAACTACCGTAGATGATAATAAAGTTGCTTGGATATGTCCATAATGAATACATGACACGTCGCGCACTTCCATTTCCCTTAGAACACCCAATCCTTTTTTTTTTAATGTTCTTGTACGAATGTGGCGTGTTTAGGTGTATCTCCCATTACCACCACCGCCGCCTCTATATAACATTTTTTTTTCGCAGTAGAATGGGTATAAGCAATCTATATACTATTAGTTTTATACTTTAATTTTTTTCCTTGTTTTGGGTGAGTGGGTATGGATTCGCTGGCACCCCCCTTAAATGGTAAAGTTTACAAAAATAAAAATAAAAATAAAATAACGTACCCACACTATTCACCTTGTTACCTAGAATATATATTCCATAATTCATAATGATAAGTTCATTAATTTAGAAAATTTACCAAGCTCATACATATTTGTGGCACTCACGGGCGTACTGATTCTTTTAAAAATGTATCACTTAATATAATTCAAAATTTGATTTAGAGCAATTCGTTTATTTATTTATTTTATTTTTGAATGCAGGGTGTGCGTCTTTAAATGGTGAACTTTATTAAAGCATAAGATGACCATATTACTCATCGAAGTGCCGAGATTAAGCTACATAAATATTGGTGCTTAAATGAATATATATATATATATATATATATATATATATATATATATATATATATATATATATATATATATAATGTATTTTTTAAATTCCTCCCTATATATTTTTTTCATTTGTATATGTCTTCTCTTTATCCCTATTCCAGTGTCTACATATATTTTATTTTTATTTCTAAGCTGCTTTTGTGCTGAGTTATATATATACATATGTGTGTGTGTGTGTGTGTGTGTGTGTGTGTGTGTGTGTGTGTAACCTTGCTCTTCTTTTCTCTTCTCTTCTGATAGAAAGCATTAAGTTTTGGAATACTTTGTGTGTAAAAAGTTTTTCTTTATTTATTGGATTATTTAATAAAGTTTATTTAACTTTGAGCTGTAATTTCTTCATACCCGGATATAAATCGCAAGAAGAATTGTATTTAGTTTTTACCAGCATTTAAAAACAAAATACTGCAAGTAAAGACCATATGTGTGTGTGTGTGTGTGTGTGTGTGTGTATAATAAATGTATATTATAATATACATTTATTATACACACACACACACACACACACACACACACACATATATATATATATTTATTAATCCACATTCAGTACTGTTTCGCTGTTCCACAGCTCATCAGTGCGGATAGACAGGCAACTGCCTCAAGCCAGGATCGAAACCCCACCGCGCAAGTGACAGTCAAGGCTTTTCACCATTGTGCTATACTGCTGCTGCGTGGTAATGAATTAACAATGTTTTTTACATCGTCCAAATGCCTCCGCTCGATTTGTTTACACAAAAGCGTCGCTTAATAAGCTAATGGCAGTTTGTGTATCACTTCCCAATATGCTCAACCCGAGATAGGGAGCATTATATATATATATATACACTTGTGCCCGATATTATTCATACCCCTCGGATCTTTGAGATTTCTATAAGAATATTGCTCAAACCAGAAGATAGACAATATTAAAGGGATTTCAAACAATAAATCAAGCATAAGCATTTAATTTAAACTCAACAAATAAATAAATTATGCAAGTTTGAAGCATTATACTAAGAAAAACAATAATGGCACTAGTTCAAAATTATTCATACCTCTCTTACTAATAGCCAATAGCATGCCCTTTATTCTTAATAACTGCCTGTAACCGTTTTGGATATTTATCAACAAGGTTTTTACAAGCATCAACACTGATTATTTGACAATTCTTCAATGCAGTAGTTCTCTTAATCCCTCAAATTTCTAGGTTTCCGCTTTTTAACCTCAGTTTTCAATATGTGCCAGAGGTTTTCGATAGGGTTCAGGTCAGGACTCTGGCTAGGCCATTCCAAAACATTAATGTGATTATCCTCAAACCATTTCTTGACTATTTTGGCAGTATGTTTTGGATCATTATCCTGTTGAAGGACCCAGTTTGGTCCTAAATGGAGCTTCTCCGCATCCTGTCTAATGTTTTTCTGGAGTATCTCCAAATATTGCTCCTTCTTCATGGTTCCATCTATCTTGACCAAACTACCTGGACCACTAGCCGGAAAGGAGCCCCAAAACATTAGGCTACCACCACCATGTTTCACCGTGGGTATGGTGTTCTTTGGGTTGTAAGCTTCTCCTTTCTTCCTCCAAACGTAAGAAGCATCAATATGGCCAAACAATTCAATTTTTGTTTCGTCAGTCCACAAAATACTTGAGAAAACGGACTCTGGAGAATTCACATGGGTCCTAGCAAACTTTAGACGTGCTGCAAGGCGTTTTCCGGTGTGCAATGGAGTCCTTCTTGGTCTTCTTCCTTTCAGACCATTTTCACGCAGAGTCCTTTGCAATGTTTGCCTTGATATTTTTATGCCAGAAGACTCCAGATTTTCTAAAATGCCCTTAGTAGTGGTGGTTGGATTTGCATTAACGCTTCTTACAATATTCCTGGTGGCTCTAGCAGACAGTTCCTTTTCCTTCCTCTACCAATCAAGTTGTTTGTTGTGTGGTGGCTCTGGAATTTTTTGATGATGCTCTGTACTGTTGCTGTAGGGACCTCAAATTTCTTGGAAATTGACTTGTAACCTAAACCATCCTTATGTGAATTCACAATTTTAGTCCTAAGATCATTACTAAGCTCTTTTTTCTTCCCCATTCTAATAATTTTTATTCTTTTTTTTTGGTTTTCAGTTGATATCATTTTAATTTCTGAAAAATGCAAAAAACGAAATGAAATTAATCAAAGGTTGTATAAAAGCATTCAAAATAAGAATCAAACAGGAAACAAACAGTCAGAAACTCGATTAATACTGAAAAAATAAGGGGGTATGATTATTTTTGAACATTGCAGATTTTATAAATAGCTGTATATTTCTTTTATTACAAGTATCCCGAGATTTTAAAATGACGAAAATGATCAGAAGAGGTTTATTAAGAATATGTATCAATATGGACGTAAACAATAAATTCTTACAAAGTTACACCTAATAAACTCAATTTTCAAGAGGGGGTATGAATAATATCGGGCACAAGTGTATATATATATATATATATATATATATATATATATATATATATATATATATATATATATATATATATATATATACAGAGAAAGAGAGATAGATGCATATTCTACAAGTTACTGTGCTTCTTAGAATGTATATCCTAGAGTCTAAGTCTAATGATGTGTTTATTAGTTGAATAGATTAGGCTGTACACGCACACATATATATCGCATGCATTCCGAGCGGAGAAATTACTGCACAAAACGATGCAAAAGATACAATGATACAACAAGCAAATATGAAGTCCGCACGCATGCAGAATCCGTGTGGACATCTTTTTTTCTTTTCTTTTTTTTTTTTTTTTTGCTCCTACACACACACACACACACACACACACACACACACACGCACACACATCTCATATTTGTTATTATTTTTTTTTAATACTTACCCACTCACCTATCCTATTCCCACCGGCACTTCCACGCTTCTGTCATTGCGCGATAGTTGGCTGAGAGCGAGTCACGTGACCAGCCGGCGTGTCACGTGATCGGCCAGCCATGAGTCATTTCGCAAGTAACTAAATAAGCAACAAACACAACAAATCGAGTCCCTGCAAACAAACAAATAAACAAACAATATTAAAAAACAAACAAAATACACCAAAGAAATATAGCCAAAACGAAACTAATAAACCAACCACGGAACAGTTCGGTCTTTTTTTATATCTTTTATTGTTATGTGTATATATATATATATATATATATATATATATATATATATATATATATATATATATATATATATATATATATATATATATATATATTTACTTTTCCAGTGCCCAAATATACTACAGATCTAGCATCCTCTCCCCGCTCACAACACCGCCACCTATTCGCCCTAGCTCAAAACTCACATACCCTCGCGATCCATCACTTGCAGTTTCCGTATCGATCGTCCTGACTGTGGTCTAAGCTCATCCCCACAGCCCCAATGCTAGATGAACCACAAGCTAGTGCAACAAAGGCGAAAAAAAGAGGCAACGGATTTTTCGATCAGCGCAAATCTTACACTTTTCTTTAAACTGTGCTCTACTCCCTTCTTTCATTCCATCACTGTTGCATCTCTCCGTTCTTTCATCGCTCCGTTCTTTTATTCATCCGTTTTTTTTTTTATTCCTTCGTTCTTTCATTCCATTTGTCTTGTGAATATTGGTCTTACAGTCCTATTTCAAATCGCCTAAGTCGACCTCTCGTCTCCCGCATAATGTTTTTCAGTATTCATTGTTATATTCTTTTCATTCTCTTCCTTTGCTCATTTTATTCTCGGCATTTTTGTTATAATAGTGATTTGATGTATGTCCATGACCACTTTTTTATTTCTTTTTTTTTTTTTACTGTGATTCCCAAATCAAGGCCTGAAGGTCACTCGAGGATAAGGGTTAATGAATGTAAGGAGGCAGAGTAGTAATTGTAAATCGTGTAAATTGGGTAAAATGTGATTATTTATGGTGACGGCTCAACAAGAACTTGTTTAGATGTGATTTGAAAGCTAGCATGTTGTAATCAACCGGGAAGCAGGCCAGTGGAACAGTGTTCCACATGCAGGCAGTTCGGGGAAATAAGCTTTGTTCATGGGATCTTCGTTTATATTTAGGCACAGTCAGAGAGTGCGGAAAATCGTATATAGTGGTTGTAGCTAGCCGAGTGTTTTATGAAAGTTTGGCAAGGAAGAGCCATAGATTAGACTTCAATCGAGCACCTGCCAAAAAAATAACGATGGAGCAGAGATTGACTTGCAACGTCTCTCTGTAGGAAAGAGGTTGCAGGGAAGAGAAAAGGGCATTACCTACTAGGTTTCTACGCCGGTTTTGAACTCTATCGACGCTGGATAGGGCGCACCGAGCAGTTTCTTCCCAGATGTGGTAATACTATTCAATTTTAGGGCATATATTGCTCTTTATACGGATAGAAGATTGCATCGAATTCATGTTTACCAATTTTCCGGTATTGTTTTCGGCACTTCATTTCTGCATTATTTCACTCTCCTCATTTGCATACTATTCATTTTTAGTCGCGTGCAAGCGACTATAAGTCACTCCGTCGGTCGGTTTGTCCGTAACACTTTTGTGCTTGGACTTTTGGTTAGGACCAAAGATCTGTTGTTAATAAATGCTGTTCTTAGCTTTTTAAGCTTTTCTTGGCCTTTTGGCCAAGAGCAAAGTGTAGTATCTGCCGGAACAGATACTGTAAGCAAAGACCATATGTGGGGGCGACCCCACATATAAGACCTTGGTCAATGTAGGAGCAACCCTTCATACCAATTGTCACTATCCAGCTCCCCTACTCCCCGGGGAGTTGGTCCCCATTTCCCCTTCACTCCCCACATTAAAAATCGGCCTTGTGCCTAATTTGCTCGGTGGGGGAGCAAATAAATACCATCTGTTCCGGCAGATACTGCAAGCAAAGACCATATGTGGGGGCGACCCCACTATAAGACCTTGGTCAATGTAGGGGCAACCCTTCATACCAATTGTCACTATCCAGCTCCCCTACTCCCCGGGGAGTTGGTCCCCATTTCCCCTTCACTCCCCACATTAAAAATCGGCCTTGTGCCTAATTTGCTCGGTGGGGGAGCAAATAAATACAGCTTTTCTTGACCTTTTGACCAAGATCAAAGTGTAGTATCTGACCGGCAGATACTGCAAGTAAAGACCATATGTGAGGGAAACCCCACATATAAGATCTTGGTCAATGTAGGAACAACCCTTCATACCAAGTGTCATTATCCAGCTCCCCTACTCCCCGGGGAGCTGGTCCCCATTTCCCCTTCACTCCCTACATTAAAAATCGGCCTTGTGCCTAATTTGCTCGGTGGGGGAGCAAATAAATACCAACCCTACATGGTCAATGTAGGGGAAACCCTTCATACCAGTTGTCACTATCCAGCTCCCCTACTCCCCGGGGAGTTGGTCCCCATTTCCCCCTTCACTCCTCACATAAAAATCGGCCTTGTCCCTAATTTGCTCGGTGGGGGAGCAAATAAATACAGCTTTTCTTGGCCTTTTGACCAAGACCAACGTGTAGTATCTGTTCCGGCAGATACTGCAAGCAAAGACCATATGTGGGGGCGACCCCACATATAAGACCTTGGTCAATGTAGGAGCAACCCTTCATACCAATTGTCACTATCCAGCTCCCCTACTCCCCGGGGAGTTGGTCCCCATTTCTCCTTCACTCCTTGGGGGAGCAAATAAACACAGCTTTTCTTGGCCTTTTGGCCAAGATCAAAATGTGGTATTTGTTCTTACTACATGCTGTACTTATTGTGATATAAAGTGGGGGATCACTTTTCTTTATTAATTTAATGTAAAATTATCACCCACTTTATAACCAGTCAGTCTCAAAGCCACTCAAGTCATTCTCCAGATCATTCAAGTAGTTTTTGAAGGATTCAAGTTATTTTTTAAGCATTGAATCATTCTTAAGGTCATTGAATTCATCCTTAAGTTCATTAAAGTCATTCTAAGTCATTTACTTTTTATTTATTTAAGTTATTTCAGCCCATTTTTCGGTCATTTTAGTTTATCTTTAAGAATTTAATGTCAATCCTACATTCACGCATTCATTCATTACACGAGAGCACGCGACTAATGGCTATCGACCTTGTTTTTTACTAAAACGTAATAGATTACGGTGATAGGGTTAGATTTATAGGGAACAGCCTCGATGGTGAGTTTTCAGCAGCAAGATATTTTTTAACATTACATTTAAATTTCTTAATGCTGGGGCGTTTGGGGAATAAGAAAATTCGAAATGCAAGTGATTCGAAGGAAGAAACTATTAGAGTTAAAAATTTCCTGGCATCCAAGTGTCACAGGGTGCTATGGTGGCTATATGCAGATATCGAACTGTGTGCGAAATGACGTCACGGTAAAGAAAAAGAAAAATACTATAAAAAGAAAAGAGTGCCCACGTTAGAAAAGATAATCACCTTAGAGACGTGGGTGGTGTGACGGCCTTAACGAGAAGCCACACTTGGCGGGAGAATGAGGAAATAAATAATGTTGTTACAAAAAAAGAGAGAGTCGAGTTGTTATCTATCCTATGTTCCTTGCGATGTAATCTACTACGTGTTGAATCTACGCACATAAACGCGTGTACTGTGTTACATAAGGACCTCTACGGCGTAGAACGTGAATTAATTGCTAGATGGCGGCTCGGCAGAATTTATGCTGGGGATATACAAATGCAGAAAGTTCGTAAGAGCACAGGTGGAAGTACTTTTAAAACAAGTCCATAGATGCAACAATGCGGCGATTCGACAGGAATGATGGGAGTTTGGCAGATCGTTTGTCTATTAGATGGGAATTATTTTTTGCATCTCGTCCAAGAGGGTAGGCTAGTGGTTGGTGCGCCAACCTAGATGTGACAATGTTTAGTCGATCTTTCTTCTATTATTCTCGTTCTTTTATTCCCTATTCTTGTCGTTCCTCTATTCTTTCAACTCTTGTCTGTTTTCGGATTGTCTTTACATTCAAAATTGTTCAGCTTATTTTGTCTTCATTCGTACGTTATTTAATATGATCATTATTTAAGGTCCCCTGTCTTTCATTTTTCCGTTCTTTCAATCTTTTATCATTTACATATAGGGTTTCCCTATAAAATGTATACACTCTTTAAATGACCATAAAACCAACATTTATTATAGAAAAAAAAGTTTCATACATCAAAATACTGTGAACAAATGTAAAAACCAGCTAATTATCGAAAGTATTCAAATTATTGGCCATTGTGGTCCATGAACAACTGACAACGCTCACTGATTGGATCGAAAACGTTCCTAATCAGTTAAATTGGTATGTTGACACATCTTCTTTCAATGGTTGCTTTCAACTCATTCATTGTACCTCGTTTTGTGGTGTGAACCCTGTGTTAAACATGTCCTCACCCACCCCGCCTCAAAAAAGAAAAAATCTAGGGGGGGGTAAAATTCGGCGAGCGTGGACAGTACTCGATACTTCCTCTTCGTTTTAACTATCTGTTTCGCTGGTGACTATCAATATATGCTCTTACATCATGATGATAGTGGGGAAGTGCTTCCTCCTGCTGGAAGTGGCATCTCTTGGAAACATGGTATAGCGTCTACATGTAGCAAGTTGAGATAATTTAAAGAGTGTATACATTTTATTGGAACATCCTGTATATATATTTTATATTTTATCCTAACTTTTTAGCTGATATTTTCTTGCTGATTCTTCTTTTGTCATCCTTTTTTTTACAATTAATTATTTCAATCTATTTGGTACACTTGATGGAATACAGTGGCTTTTGCAGATTACTTTCAGATACGGTTGCACCCATAAGATATTGAGCTTTTAGTTTAAATATCCAAAACAACCAAAAATTGGCTACACCAACAGAACGGTGCATTTTTGAAGCTAATAACATTGTTTTGTATTTATAACTGAAACTTGATGGAAAAGTCAGGTTTAGACTGAAATTTATTAGTACTAAATATGACTGGATTATGGAAAGGACTGCGACATTTATTCATGATTCCGTAGCATTTTCTAGGTAACAATTTACTAGGCAGAAACCAACCTTTTAAATAGAATGCGACACAATACCATTTTAATATGGAGAAAGTCAGCGCCTTTCGACAACCAGTGTCATTTCTTTTTAGCCTTATGCTTCTACCTACGATTAGTGCCTGCGCCATTTTTCTATGTTATAAATCCAGCCTCTTTCAGAGTTCCCAGTAGTATGCGTTTCGCACATATCCGTTTTCCTATGTTTTTTTTTTGTTTTTTTTTTTAGCAAATTTGCTTTATTCACTTATGTGCTTCGCCAGTTCGTCATTTTGTCCATGGAGTCTATCTACATGTAATGTTTTCTTTTGAGATTCGTTCTACGTTCTTCGATCTGGCGGTGTAGTTCAATAGCGATTCCGTTTCTCTGTTCAAGTGTTGCTGTTGCTGTTGCTGTTGTTCTCCTTCTTTTTCGTCCTTCTCTTCTTCTTCTTCTTCTTCTCATTATTATTATTATTATTATCATCATCATTATTATTATTATTATTATTATTATTATCAACTTTTCACCTCGGCGTAGACGCTGCTTCAACTTGTCTATAAATATAGATGTCAACTTTCTAGCGACAATTTGTGTGCCCTCTGTTTAATTAGGTTTTGATTGCGAGCCATTATTAAATGGTTGTACGGAGATGGAATACCTTTTTGCGTCTGTCTCGTGCTATAACAACCTGCGGGAACTTTTAAAGCACTGAATGTAAACAGTTTTAGCTAACAGGGATTTGAGCAAATACAATTATTCCGTTCGTTTCGTTTGCTTCTTGTACACAATATGAGGGTGAGATACGACTTAATTAGCCCTTTATTGGCTACCAAAAGTCAACAGAAGACTCATTAAAGAAACAAGGAGCGGACAAAGACAGAGACAGTATATATATATATATATATATATATATATATATATATATATATATATATATATATATATATATATATATATATATATATATGAGTGTGTGTTTGTGTTTGTGAAGTGTACATCTATATTTTTATAAAGTAATAGGGTTCGTGTGTTTCTGTCTGTGTGTACAACTCTCTATCATCAACGAAATATAAAGGAGGTAAGAGGGTAGATCTCTCCTGGTAGAGAAACATTAGAACCCATTTTAGGATGTTTCTGTTATAGGAGACATAAGAATCTTTGCCTAATTTCTTTATATACTATTCTACAAACCACCCCCATATCGAATGACTTATGCTCATTTGCATATCACATTATATTAAATCTCTTTAACTAATTACCTCGACCTTATTACATATTGGAAATATTCTAATCATTTCAACTGTACTATTTACAAAATCTATTTAACATTTAATCTATCTATCTATATATCACATTATATTAAATCTCTTTAACTAATTACCTCGACCTATATATATCTATATAAAAACAGAGATGTATGTGCCACAGACGATTTCTGATTGGTTAATCCAATAATCACATCTCCTAAAAAACAATCGTTTCTACGCTCTTACCTTTACCATAAAATATTATGGCTTTATTTATTGTCCATCTTGGAAGGGTTTAATTTTTTAATAACTTGTTATTTACAAATTAAAAAAATACGAAACTATTATACGAAACTAAACTACACGAAACGCGCACACACGCACACACACACGTTCACTGCCGTCACGTTGTTATGGCAACCAAACCCGCTGACTTACATAAACAGTAAACACACACAGTAAATGTGATTTTCTTCATTTTCTCATTTCACTCGTGGTCTTAAATTCATTTCGGGTTTGTATTACTGTACACATAGATTCGAATAAGTTGCCAAAAAACAAATATATAACAAATAAATGTTATCAAAGGCAAGATAAATTACTTTTCTACCAAACTGAATATATTTTTCGTGTTTTTATTCAATTTAACATGTTTATACAGCTCGAAAAGCATACAGTGTTTACCGATGTATTGGAAAATTCAAGATGGCGGCCGATTCTCTCTTTAACACGGTAAGTTTGGAAAAAGGTGTAATAAATAAAAAAACCGGTTAAAATACTGTTAAAAACTCACTCAATATATGTTACCATGACATAGGTTGACATATATTCGGCGGGTTTTTAATAGTATTTTGTATAGTTTTTTATTTCTAACACCTTTTCCCAAACTTACGGTGTTAAAGAATGTGTGAGACGCCATCTTGAATTTTCCAACACATCGGTAAACACTGTATTCTTTTCGAGCTGAATAAACATGTTAAATTGAATAAAAACACGAAAAATATATCCAGTTTTTATCGGTTTTTTACCTTCTCTGCAGAAGTACAAAAAAAACAAAAACAAAAAAACGGAAGGTACTTTTACAGAATGTTAAACTAACCCTAACCGATGTTTTATGTTTAGTTTAGGAAAAGTCAGAAGAAACAAAAGTCATTATTGCATGAAATATACGTATTTAGTTGAAGTATTGTTTATGTCAATTCTTTCGAAGAAATTTAGCAAGAATACCTGTAAACCAGGAAATCGGTAAAATGTCATCATGGATGAATACTTGTCTATTATAATTTCTACCCTTGACAAAAACTTAGCCATAACAAAAGAGATTTATTGTTCAGATTGTTTTTGAGATTGATTTCTAAAAAGATATTTTATAAATAAAATCGACTTTAAAATTAAAGACTTAAATTACAATAATTGAATTTAAACATTCTTATTTCAATATTCGGCACATAACACCTGCAAAAATGATCACAATGTCAGGATTTCATTTTATTTCAGAATCGATGGCAAATTGTGTAGATTGATATCTCATTATATTAAATACTAATATTTAACATTAGTTTATCATTTAAGCCGATAAAAAGCCCTTTTTTTTCGAGTCATAAAAGGATTTGGAGTTTCCTAATCAACCTTTCGGGTGCAGTTGCACGCTCTCAAAATAACTAAAGTGTTGGCTTTAAAAAAATTGGTTCATTAAAACTAAACAGGTTTAGTTTTAATAAAAAAAGAATTAAAAAAAATCGCTTTGGTAATTAGATATGTCGTATGGTTATCCCTAATCGCTGAATAAAACCGCTAACGAGTTGAATGATTACGACATAAAATTAAACTTGGGTTCCTGAAACGGAAACTTCGTTTGTTTTTGTTTTTTTCTTATCAATATATTTACATTGTTATTTTGTTTTCATTTTCAATCATTCGAACAGTTTTCTTTTTCAAGTAATCCAAGTTACAAAATTCCCACTGTTTACTATGCTAAAATCACAATGACTAATGTATACTTATTAACCTTATCCTTGAGTGGCCTCTGGGCCTTGATAAGTGGTGACACCCATGTAAAAAAAAAATCACTCGAACAGTTTTCTTTTTATAATGTACAGTTTTAAAAGTTTAAAAACTATATAGTTTTTACTTCAGGAAAATTAATGGGTCAGTTTTTACGATGTGCCCTGTTAAAATACTGTTAAAAACTCGCTCAATATATGTTACCGTGACATAGGTTGACATATATTCGGCGGGTTTTTAATAGTATTTTGTATAGTTTTTTATTTATAACACCTTTTCCCAAACTTACGGTGTTAAAGAGGGTGTGAGACGCCATCTTGAATTTTCCAACACATCGGTAAACACTGTATGTTTTTCGAGCTGAATAAATATATTACATTGAATAAAAACACAAAAAATATATCCAGTTAGGTAGAAAAGTAACTTATCTTGCCTTTGATAACATTTATTTATATATTTGTTTTTGACTATTTTTTCGAATCTATGTGTACAGTAATACAAACCCACGATATGAATACTCACGTTGTTATATATATATATATATATATATATATATATATATATATATATATATATATATATATATATATATATATATAAATGAGATTATAGCAGTTAAAAAACATTTTTAAAACACACACACACCTTTTTCAAAGTGATCAGAAATCGTATAAAAGTAAAAAGGGTAAATTTTTACTTACTTTCCAACTTAATCACCTTTAACGTGACTTTTACAGTTTTTTTTTTAAATGGAATTCATTTACCGATACAAAAGAAATGATAAGTAAATAAATCCATAAATAAATATTATAAATGGTTTATTTTAATACTTGCCAGGATGCGGAGGAAAATGAATGAAGGGGGAGGGGAATAAAATAAAAACATTTTGGAAACAGAGTAAGTTTGAAAGAATTGCTTTGCACAGAAAGAAATTAATGAAAAAATAAAATAAAATTTCTTTTCTTTCTTGATTTCTTTTTAGTTTTTTATGAAAAAGGAAGTCAAAATTAAGACTATAAAAAACAATTTTTATTAAGAGCGAACCTCAGTCGTCAGGTCTGTAAAAAAAGACGTGGAATAATAAATGTTTTCTAATACAAATTGTTTTTACTTATGTGTTCATTTGTCTCTTTGAAGTTCGTTTGTTTAATATATCGGTTTGCAATATAATTTTGTCATTCTGTCAGACTCAAATTTTAAATCTATATATCTATAAAAGTGAAAGTGTGTGTGTGTGTGTGTGTGTGTGTGTGTCTGTGTCTGTGTCTGTGTACATTTCCCTACGAAATAACTCTGTCAATTTTTAGTCTACAGACTCGAAATTTGATATACAGGGTACTGAGATTTGGAAAAATCTATGTGATCGGTTTTTAGCCAGAAATTTGGCGATTAAGGGGTCAAAGTTCAACGATTTGAGCTTTGAGAACTCTACCAAACTTCTCCGACAATTTTGGGTCTACACACTTGAAATTTTAGATATAGCTTCCGTGGACATGGATCTAACTTAATAACTTGATTTGAGCCCAAAACAATAAATTTTCAGGGGTCATAATAGGGGTCAAAGTTTAAAAAATTACCCCCTTTTTTTTGCTCAGCATACACCTCCAAACACCCGGGCAACGCCGGGCACCCATGCTAGTATTATATATATACATAGATATACACATTTCACAACTATTCATGTATATACACTTCTTAAGCATTTTATATATATACATGTATAAAGTACAGATGTATACCATCTGTTAAAATGTCTGAAAAATACGCTTAGCCAGACTCGGATGACAAAGGATACCCCCATAGGGAGCTGAGTGTGTAATTGTGAGGCGAAGGTTGCGCAATCACAGCCACGCCTCCTGAATCGGCACTGATTGAGCCCAGTGGAAAAGAGAAGCCAAGGACAACTGGATAAGCGGAGAGCACATATAGCACCTTAAAGTTCCAAATGGCCACCCATTTTAGTACTGACTAGGTTCAACGTTGCTGAACTTAGGTGATCCGACGGGAACCGGTGTGTCAACGTGATTATGCTTTGCCAGTGTTCACACTGATAATCATATACGTGTAAAATGATGTCTCAGTCGGTGAAATTACAAAAAAAACAAAAAATACGAACCAAGAAGGGAGAATGAAAACCTCTAAAATTGGAAAGTTAAATAAACGCATAAATCGGTGTAGACAGAAGAAAAGAAAAAAAAAGGAAAGAAAATGTCTCATTATGGAAATAGAGTGAAATATTTTGTACGGCGGAGGTTGTTTGATTTGCTATTTGCTTTTTCTCTTCCCCTAAAACTTTAAACGATTTCGTCCAGCAGATTTTTACTCGCTAACTTTTGCCAGACTGCGTGAATACTTATTATATTTACAAATAGATACACATTAATTTTTATTATAGTGGGAGATTATATATATATTTAATCATTTCAAAACTGTTGTTTCATGATTCCTCATAATTTTATAGTGGCATCGTTGCCATCAGTTTATTTTACGGCATTATCGAAACCTCTACTATTATATAAAACGAACATTGGCTGTGTGTGTAGAATCCCTCTGAAACATTTTTTTTAAATTTCACACAAATTTACTTTATGTGCCTGGCAGTGTTGTTAGCTGGGTTTATGGTATATAAAGCACAGAATTTATGACATAAGATAGTAATGTTTTTCATTAGTTTGTTACGCAAACTTATTTGCAGTGCTCGATACCTTCTCCTACGCAACGTTATATTTAAATAAGATGTGTCATTTTAATTAGCAATGGCCATTGTTCTTGCATTGTAAACGATTAATCAGACGATACTAACATATGTTGGGGTCGTTCTGCTTTCTTTCATAACGGTTCTGTATAACAGTCTTGCACTAAATTGCTACCGGTCTTTTGAGCTATTCAGTTTTGAAACCGAAAACGTTTTGTTTTATTTTTTTAATATTTGTTTTTTTATGTATATTTTAGTTTAATTTAATGCAATTTTTCATTGTTTCTAATGTTATTTTATTTGATCAATTAATAATTTCCACGCATTTTTTTTATTTTGTTTGCGATTGAATAGCTCTGTGTAAGTTTCCATTGCCTCAGGAAAGTGCCATAATACAAACGGTAACAAAACACTGATCTATTTGATTAAAAAATTGAGTTCATATCAAAATGTAGACAGTTAAATAAAATTTTATTAGAATACATAGATTTACAAATATAGATCACATAAGAAGTTATAAAACCAACATCAACTCAGTTGAACCGATGCGTACTGACGGGACATAGGGAATCAGTTATGTCTAGTTGGATCCATTCGGTTCCATATGGTTATTAATAGCTCTTGGAAGCGTATAAACTCACGCTCAAACAAAGACCCCCCACAACAATGCATAAAATAGTAACTTGTAACCAATTATTTGAACTCCATGAAATATTACTTTTAACTTCCATGTTTCAACATGAGGTAATCCCAAAAAGGTTTATTTGCTGGAAAATACGTACATTACACCGAACAATCATTGGTTTCTAATTCCATTGTTTTATTTTCATGCATATATCATAAACAACGACTTTGTGTATTAATTTTAGCCGGTCGTTTTTATTTTTTGGTATCATTTATAGTCAAGATTATGTTTTCATTGTTTCTTACTAAATCGGTTACCAGAGATCTTAGTTTTAGGGTTAACTAACCTCAAAAAGGTTGATATGCCGTAAAACTGACAAATCAAACAGTTGATGATTTTAAATAAGTAAATTGTCTAGCGCGCATGTGAGTGTGCGTGTGTGTGTGCGCGTGTGTGTGTCTGTGTGTGTGTGTGTAGTTTTTTGGGGTTTTTTTTTTGCTTTTAACGATAATTAAATACGTCTCCAATATTGGAGAACTGGAAAATAGCTTTCCTTAGAAAAATTGCCCATATTTTGGGGGCGTAAACAAATATTACTTATTGATTATTTTACTTATAAAACAATAATCTACGAACACGTGTTTGGCTGTAATACTGCCAAGAGAGATTTTTACATCTCCAAGAAACAAATGACAAACAAAGAGAAATAACTTGAAAAGTGCTCGTACGAGCCGAAAGCTGTCTTAATATTTTTAAATACGTATTTAAAGAAAAAGATAGTTTTGACGTTCTACGAAAAACTTTATAACTTAACGATATTTCTAAGAAAAACTTTATAACTTAACGCTATTTTAAAAAGTGCCATCCAAATTCTTTATATGTATATATATATATATATATATATATATATATATATATATATATATATATATACATATATATATATACATATATATAAAGCACAGAATTTATGACATAAGAAAGTAATGTTTTTCATTAGTTTGTTACGCAGACGTTTTTTATCCATCGTATATTTTGCATCTCGACCCCATGTTTATTTTTGTATATATAAGTTAACAGTATATTGTTACAGCAATAACCGTAAAAGGATTGATATAGCGCAAAACTAAAAATCCTATCAAATAGACTCCTAGCAATGTTACCAACACTTTTTGATGCACTATAAACCTCACAGTTCTGTTCTATTCCTTTCAACGCACGGTCTCCTCCTCCCAACCTTGAGGAGTGAAGTTTGATTCCCAATAAATCGGTTTGACGAAGTTCGCCAACATTTTTTTTTTTTTTTTCATAATTCGAAATATTATGGGAGGGAAATAACGCCGGTACGTCTTTACTCAGCACATTCACATGCGCGTATGCGTACCGCTGTTTTATACAAACTGCCACTCAACCCCGGATAAATAACAAATTTCCCCACTCCAAACGCTCTCACATATGACAAATGGGTATTATGTTCATTGTTTCACAGTTTGGGTCAACAAAGCAGCGACATTAAACTTGATAAGAGGTAAACACACACACACACACACACACACACACACACACACATATATATATATATATATATATATATATATATATATATATATATATATATATATATATATATATATATATATCCCAGGACGCGCCCTTCCCACAAAGACAGATTTTAGCGTCAATTTGAGAACATAAATCCGAAAGTTGGCGTGGGGTTATGTATGTATTTATGTACATTAAAGTGGCGGCATATTTATATATATATATATATATATATATATGTGTGTGTGTGTGGTGTGTGTGTGTGTGTGTGTGTGTGTGTGTGAAGAATAAAACATATATAAATACATTTGAAGCCAAAACTTCAACGCGAATTTTTTTTATAAAATAAACAGGTGTTTATTTTAAAGAAATATATTTCGGAGTAAGACTCCTTTATCAATCTTTTTTTTTTTCTATTCTTCCTCGACATGATGTAGTAGAAGATAGTTCGATGAAGAGCCCACGTGATGTTGTTAACTGCGGGGTTTTTATGAAGCCGGATAGGTGACGCGTGGTCGCGCATTTTGAAAATCTGGGTGGTTATTTTTGTGTGTATCCGTTCGAAGCGTTGAGTGAAACTTGAAGAATAAAACATGTATAAATACATTTGAAGCAAAAGCTGCAACGTGGACTCTTCATCGAACTATCTCCACCTACATCATGTCGTGGAAGAAGAGAAAAAAAAGATTGATAAAGGAGTCTTACTCCAAAATATATTTCGTTAAAAAATAAACACCTGTTTATTTTATTACAAAAATTTCGCGTTGCAGTTTTGGCTTCAAATGTATTTATACATGTTTTATTCTTACAAATTTCACCCAACGCTTCGAACGGATATACACAAAAATAACCACCTATATATATATATATATATATATATATATATATATATATATATATATATATATATTGCGTGTTTGTATTATTAGAAGATATAAACTTTTCGTTATATTATTAGTATTCTTATTATTAGTATTCTTTTTATAACCAGCCAGATTATGAGATATAATGTTAGATTTTCTCATGAGTTCATATCTATCCTACGTGTATATATATATATATATATATATATATATATATATATATATATATATATATATATATATATATATATATATATATATGAGGGGTGCACGCGCGTGTGTGTAATTTGGAAGTGGACAACATTATTTAGACCATCAAACTTGAATAAATATATACCAAAAAAGAGTTAAGCATCAACATACTTTCTTGCTTACATATCTTTGCGAATCCTTTTAACAAGTTTTCTCATCAGCACAAATAACTGAGTAAAATTTGCTATTGTTTTGTTACAGGTGTAGTTAAGAAAAGGAGATTTTGATATGACTATAACTATAGAAATTGCCTGTCAGTATGCAGAAAGGATACTTTTTTATTACGATCTAGCATTTTATTTCTGTCTTTTGAACATACATTCACACAAACACACACACACACACACACACACACACACACACACACACACACACACATATATATATATATATATATATATAGAGAGAGAGAGAGAGAGAGAGAGAGAGAAAGAAAGAGAGAGAAAGAAAGAAAGAAATAAACAGCGAGAGAGGGACTGCTTCAATGTGCTAATTCAAGTTGGGATTGGATTTCAACCGTTTTGCCTATCAACAACACTATCGATAAATGGAAATCTTATCTCTACTTATATATAAAAGGCACTTTCTCTGTATGTGTGTCTGTTTGTTTGAGTTCGTTCCCGCTGAACTCCGTAACTGTTGGGCTGATTTTTTTTTTATTTCACACAAATGTACACTGTCTGTCTGGGAGTGTTCTTAGATAGGTTTTGTATAGGAATGCCTCCAATAAGTATTCAAAATCGATAATTGAAGAAAATCCGATTAAAGAATAAACAGTCCGATTTTGTCCCAAATTAACACCCTCATAGTGCCTAACATCTCAAGTGCTTTTTAGAAGTTTTATCACGGCATAAGAAGATCCGATTATTAAATCAACCCTAGGTAGTTTGATAAGACAGGGTCACGTTCGAAATGAATGTTTCTATTTAGGACACAATTTAACCATGATACTTGACTTTTGCATTTTAAACTTTAATTCAAACCGTTATATATAATAATAATTTTACAAATCAACAGTAGGTTCTCTACAGTGCAATGTAGACCACAATGTACATTAGGTCATTGTGGGGAGAAGGCATATGAAGCTTCCTCCAAGTGCACTGCTGTGGGTCCCCGACTAGAACAGGCAGTCGATCAGTTTGATTGAAAAACAAGCAATTTAATCGATTTCGATGACAATTGGGAGCGTGAAACATTTGTTGTCTCAATCTAATCCCGGGCGACGTCCGATCTCCATGCTAGTTGTTTATATGAAGAATGTCAGCTATCTATTAGCTGTATTAGTTGTATTGGATAATAGGACGAGCTTTTTGGATATGTGTTAAATCCATAGCTAGAAGTAATTCCGTAGTACCTATAACGTACGTACGTACATTTGTCATGGTTTGCAAATTAAAAATTATTCTATCTGGACTTCCTATGTATTAAAAAGGAGGATAGGTGGTAACATACTACAAACATTTAATCTATAAATATAAAAGCGAAAATGCATGTATGTTTGTGTGTGTGTTCGCTTTTTCTGTATGTCTACAAAAGGCTTTTTTCATAGAAGCGGTCGCTCGCCTAACAATTTTTTAAAACTTTTTATATCACATATAAATCGTAATATCTCACAGTTAACAACGAAGCTCGCCTGTTTATTTAATTTGCTCGACTTTGAGAAGATAAATATTCAACATTTGTCGCTCGCCGCATGTGGGTTAGTCTTTTTCCTATAACATCTTGGGAAGCGTTCCCGCAGTAAATGAAATACTATCCCGCAGTCTAACTTGACCTCATTAATTCATTAAAACGGGCACCTGCCAAATCCAAGTAATTAAATAAATTCAAACGTGTTTCCGTTAGTATCTCACGGTGGGCCAATGGTTAACGTCACACGTTTTTCTTCTTTTTTTCACACTTTAATTTACAACTTTGCCTCAACGGTTCGGGTTCGATCCTCATACTTACCTACCAAAACATTTTTTTAACCTCCCCACCACCGGAGTTTCCACACACACACACCTTCAAACACCCGGGCAACGCCGGGTACCACTCGCTAGTTAATATATAAATGCACTAATTTAATGTCCGTATTATGTTATTACCTTCTATCCTCCTTTTTTAATAAATAGGATCTCCCGATCACCGAAGATGCAATGTAAAATTAAAAATTAAATGCTAAAGAAAAATTATATCGCTTTTGTGCCATACGAGAACTTAAAATATACTTCTTGGTCTTCTGGCTAGGATCTAAAGGTAGTATATGTTCTGTTTAAAGATGATATAATGATATCGTGGGGTTTACATTCGCGCCGGGTGTCCATACAATGGAAATATATCACACTCCGATAAGGATATTGGAACTAAACCTTAATAATCCGATATATTTTGACACAACACTAATCAGATTACTTAGATAAATACTTTTATAGTTTTAACAAAAGAGCTACAATAATATTACAGGGTCTCCATTCACGCTGAACGTCCGCAGAATGCCCAGCAGGAATATATTACATATGAAAGTTGCCGCTGTAAAATTCCCACAGGTCCTGCTAAATAAGTTCTGTAATTTCCACAGGTGCCTCTAAATAATCTGTGGAATTTCCACGGGTCCCGCTAGTATAATATTAACATTTACAACTAATTCAATATAATGACAACAAAAGTTTATATGAGAAAATATGTACCTGATGTCTGATGACAATTCTTTTTTATATTTTTATTTTTAGGCTGTATTTTATTGATTTGTGTGTGTGTGTGTGTGTGTGTGTGTGTGTGTGTGTGTGTGTGTGTGTGTGTGTACTGACTCCTGATGAAATGGGTCAGAAAGGGCCGCGACTACGTAAATAAGACTTCCAGACAAGTTTTACTTTTTTTTTTATCAGTGATCCAATGTTTATGATATCTATATTAGAGCGGCGTGATTTGTTGTCGGTTACGGTGTGTATGCCGCGGAAGACGAGGGAGAGACGGTGAACCGGGAAGGGTGAGGGCTGAATGTTTATGCACACAATAATAGGGCTAATATATCTCATATAATACTTCGTACCTCCCATAACCTCACATGGCAGACCACCAGACAGGCGCACAGAAAAAGCACAATCAAATAGCAGAGTTTCCCTTCGCTTTTTTTCTTCTTTTTCTATGAGAGCAGTTGGTTTCTAGGCGGGGCACGCTATATCAACGTACAAATCTCCAGTCTAAGCCTTTTTCCCTTTACTCCTAGGTAACTACTAATTAAGGCCAAGAGCCACTCGAAGATAAGGGTTAATGAGATGAAAATGATTGGCAGTCGAAAGATGAGGAACACTATGTATACTAGTATTCATCAACGGTATAAACTGAGTGGTTAGTAAGGGACAAGAATTATTGGAATTGAAGCCGATTAACTCGTAATAAACAACAGATTCTACCAAATAAGGCTGTCTGAAGATATTGGCTTCCTGACCAAAAATCCACTAAACATTGACGTTATTGTTTTCCCCTCTTTTCCTTATGCAAATCCAAAAACCAAAACAACAATTTTTCTCTCTACAAATAACTAAACCAAACAGTATGAATAATATTTGAAGATATAAAGAATTTTAAGGATAAAAAACTTGTTTTAAAACAACTCGATTCGGCATTAAATAATCCGAAGAGGGTTGATTTGCCGTAAAATTAAACGACTAAATGATGACCAAAGTTTGAGACCACGGAAGAAAAACACACAATACAGATTGGGTTTAAGAAAAAATATTAATCGAAAAAGATACAAGGACAGAATAAAGGATAAGCGGTGTCTCTTGTGGGTAGTCGTACGTGCTACGTACTACTAGTACTTCTGCTGTTTCTACTGTATTACGATACTGCTCACTGAGAGTGTTATCTCGCATCGTAATATATTCCTAGAAGAGTCTATGATGTAGATAAATTTCGGTCTCACAACACTTAACTAAAGTAGGTATTTATTTGCTTCCTCGCGAGTGCAAATTAGACAAAGGCCATTTTTTTAATGTGGAGAGAAGGGAGAAAGGGGGCAGCCCTTACATTGACAACAACTGATTGCTACAAGAGCAATGGTCTGATATGTGGGGTTTGTATTTATTTACCTCCCCACCAAGCAAATTAGGCACAAGGCCGTTTTTTAATGTGGAGAGTGAGGTTCGACAGGAGAAACAACAACTAAACAGCAAAGGTAGACATCAATTTAAACTTAATTTGGTCCCAAAACTCTAACTCCCACACCTAAGATTAAAAAACTTCTGACACACACAATTAGAATTGTAAAATATCCGACTTGACAATCCTTAATCAAAATATTCAGAATATCCCTTGATTTTTTGGACATTAAAAAGTCTGGCTTCCACTCCTAGCACTCTTACGACTCCGACTATTTCAAAAATCTCCGACTCCGCAACAGAAGTATCAACGGTGTATGCACATCCCGTGCATGACTGGTCTTCTTTGCGTGTCTCTGGCACATGTGATAATCTGTGCCGAAACTTAAACGCAAATTCCATGAACAAAGTTTCTTTCCTAAAACTGCCCGTCTGTAGAACACCGAATCGCGGGTTTGCTTTCTAGTTAACTACAACATGATCGGCTTTCCAACCCAACGTAAAGTTCTTGTTGAACCATCCCTTTGAACAATAAAATTCTGCCCAATTATCACCATGAACGATCACTACGCGGTCATCTGACTAATCACCTTTAATTAATTAACCCTTATTCTCAAGTGGATTTTAGATAAATGATGATTTTCTAGTAATTTTTTTTTAATTCTGAATTTTTAAGGTGAGGATTAGTTATTCGTATTATTTGGAATTTTTGGACTACTGTGCTCATCCTGAGTGTCATTTTCACAACTTTTCGGTCGATGCACTCCAATCTTCTACAAGTGTATCTTGTCGAATTCAGGAGTGTTTCTTTCTAAATTGGGAATTTGGACGGAATTTCGAACGGGGCCGTTTATTTACTTCACGGAGTTACCATGCTCTCGTTTGGTCAAACATGACTGGATAGAAATCCTAAGTAATTCACAATTGTGTTTTTCGGTCACCCACAATAAGAATTGAACCTGCAACCTTCGGGAAAATATCACTTCCGACCAAATTCCCGAATTCGACAGAAAAAAATCTAGATATATCTAAAAAAGGTCAGAGGTTACATCGACCGAAACTGTGTGAATGAGACACTCAAAATGAGAACAGTAGTCCGATGAATCGAAATAATAAGAATAAAATAAGTTTCCCACTTTTTACGCAGTCTTTTGTCTTATTGTATTCTGCAATACCTTTTAGGTAGCATAGGACAGACATGGCCCTCTTTTATCGTACTGTTCTCTTATGAACATGTACAAATAGTTGGGTCAGTTTTGTAGCCTCATATTATCGCCCATTCCTGTTCTCGGATGATGCGACTGTTGACGTACGACAACTGAATCTTGAAGCTTCTGGTTCGGTGCTTCGGACACAGTGTTGTTGGCCGTATGAAAGCTTCTATGTAAGACGAGTCATAAATCACTGGGGCTCACTTTATTATTAGATTCACAGTGGGCAACTTCTCGTTCTGTTTCCCTTGTTTCTGGTTCAATTCACTGCCTTGGGTGGAGAAGAGTGATCAGTCTGCGTAAAGCAGGGATATGGAGACATAATGGAACGCAAGGATAAAGTTAATGACCCGCTCCCTCCCTCCGCTACTCTACCACAGACACTTATTTATTTGTTGATATCTATATTATTGCGTACCATAATCATTTCCATACAGGTAAAATAGCTTCGAACTAGGATCAACGTAAAGTACCTGTTTTAACTTTTTTCTCGGCGTTTTTTTTTTTTTGTCTCATTCGGAGTGGCCCTTTTGAGGTTATTGAATATACTCCGCATTAAAAATCTATTTGGGGATGTATTCGAAATATCAGGGAGTTTCTCGGATGTCTTTTTAACTTGGCAGGTCGAGAGCAGGTTTGAAGTGTTCATTCGATAAATTGAGATGAGAAATCGCCCGTAGAGTAAACATACGATTATTTGTCCCAGTCGTTAAAATAAATATTGCAATTAATGTCAATTTCATTGTTTTATTTAGTATATCAAGCTTTTTATTATTTTGGTGGGTTTTTGTTTTAAGATATTATTCATTTTTATCTTTGTAATTTCATATTATATATATATATATATATATATATATAGAGAGAGAGGGGGGGGAGAAAGAGAATAACTTAAAAAGATAAGGACTAAAGTTATATATACATTAATACATGCATATATATGTGTGTGTGTGCATGTGTTCGTGGGTATATATATATACTAGCATGGGTGCCCGGCGTTGCCCGGGTGTTTGGAGGTGTATGCTGAGCAAAAAAAAGGGGGTAATTTTTTAAACTTTGACCCCTATTATGACCCCTGAAAATTTATTGTTTTGGGCTCAAATCAAGTTATTAAGTTAGATCCATGTCCACGGAAGCTATATCTAAAATTTCAAGTGTGTAGACCCAAAATTGTCGGAGAAGTTTGGTAGAGTTCTCAAAGCTCAAATCGTTGAACTTTGACCCCTTAATCGCCAAATTTCTGGCTAAAAACCGATCACATCGATTTTTCCAAATCTCAGTACCCTGTATATCAAATTTCGAGTCTGTAGACTAAAAATTGACAGAGTTATTTCGTAGGGAAATGTACACAGACACACACACACACACACTTTCACTTTTATAGATATATAGATTTAAAATTTGAGTCTGACAGAATGACAAAATTATATTGCAAACCGATATATTAAACAAACGAACTTCAAAGAGACAAATGAACACATAAGTAAAAACAATTTGTATTAGAAAACATTTATTATTCCACGTCTTTTTTTACAGACCTGACGACTGAGGTTCTCTCTTAATAAAAATTGTTTTTTATAGTCTTAATTTTGACTTCCTTTTTCATAAAAAACTAAAAAAAAATCAAGAAAGAAAAGAAATTTAATTTTATTTTTTCATTAATTTCTTTCTGTGCAAAGCAATTCTTTCAAACTTACTCTGTTTCCAAAATGTTTTTATTTTATTCCCGTCCCCCTTCATTCATTTTCCTCCGCATCCTGGCAAGTATTAAAATAAACCATTTATAATATTTATTTATGGATTTATTTACTTATCATTTCTTTTGTATCGGTAAATGAATTCCATTTTAAAAAAAAACTGTAAAAGTCACGTTAAAGGTGATTAAGTTGGAAAATAAGTAAAAATTTACCCTTTTTACTTTTATACGATTTCTGATCACTTTGAAAAAGGTGTGTGTGTTTTAAAAATGTTTTTTAACTGCTATAATCTCATTTATATATATATATATATATATATATATATATATATATATATATATATATATATATATATATATATAAAACAACGTGAGTATTCATATCGTGGGTTTGTATTACTGTACACATAGATTCGAAAAAATAGTCAAAAACAAATATATAAATAAATGTTATCAAAGGCAAGATAAGTTACTTTTCTACCTAACTGGATATATTTTTTGTGTTTTTATTCAATGTAATATATTTATTCAGCTCGAAAAACATACAGTGTTTACCAATGTGTTGGAAAATTCAAGATGGCGTCTCACACCCTCTTTAACACCGTAAGTTTGGGAAAAGGTGTTATAAATAAAAAACTATACAAAATACTATTAAAAACCCGCCGAATATATGTCAACCTATGTCACGGTAACATATATTGAGCGAGTTTTTAACAGTATTTTAACAGGGCACATCGTAAAAACTGACCCATTAATTTTCCTGAAGTAAAAACTATATAGTTTTTAAACTTTTAAAACTGTACATTATAAAAAGAAAACTGTTCGAGTGATTTTTTTTTTACATGGGTGTCACCACTTATCAAGGCCCAGAGGCCACTCAAGGATAAGGTTAATAAGTATACATTAGTCATTGTGATTTTAGCATAGTAAACAGTGGGAATTTTGTAACTTGGATTACTTGAAAAAGAAAACTGTTCGAATGATTGAAAATGAAAACAAAATAACAATGTAAATATATTGATAAGAAAAAAACAAAAACAAACGAAGTTTCCGTTTCAGGAACCCGAGTTTAATTTTATGTCGTAATCATTCAACTCGTTAGCGGTTTTATTCAGCGATTAGGGATAACCATACGACATATCTAATTACCAAAGCGATTTTTTTTTATTTTTTTTTTTTATTAAAACTAAACCTGTTTAGTTTTAATGAACCAATTTTTTTAAAGCCAACACTTTAGTTATTTTGAGAGCGTGCAACTGCACCCGAAAGGTTGATTAGGAAACTCCAAATCCTTTTATGACTCGAAAAAAAAAAGGGCTTTTTATCGGCTTAAATGATAAACTAATGTTAAATATTAGTATTTAATATAATGAGATATCAATCTACACAATTTGCCATCGATTCTGAAATAAAATGAAATCCTGACATTGTGATCATTTTTGCAGGTGTTATGTGCCAAATATTGAAATAAGAATGTTTAAATTCAATTATTGTAATTTAAATCTTTAATTTTAAAGTCGATTTTATTTATAAAATATCTTTTTAGAAATCAATCTCAAAAACAATCTGAACAATAAATCTCTATTGTTATGGCTAAGTTTTTGTCACAGGTAGAAATTATAATAGACAAGTATTCATCCATGATGACATTTTACCGATTTCCTGGTTTACAGGTATTCTTGCTAAATTTCTTCGAAAGAATTGACATAAACAATACTTCAACTAAATACGTATATTTCATGCAATAATGACTTTTGTTTCTTCTGACTTTTCCTAAACTAAACATAAAACATCGGTTAGGGTTAGTTTAACATTCTGTAAAAGTACCTTCCGTTTTTTTGTTTTTGTTTTTTTTGTACTTCTGCAGAGAAGGTAAAAAACCGATAAAAACTGGATATATTTTTCGTGTTTTTATTCAATTTAACATGTTTATTCAGCTCGAAAAGAATACAGTGTTTACCGATGTGTTGGAAAATTCAAGATGGCGTCTCACACATTCTTTAACACCGTAAGTTTGGGAAAAGGTGTTATAAATAAAAAACTATACAAAATACTATTAAAAACCCGCCGAATATATGTCAACCTATGTCACGGTAACATATATTGAGCGAGTTTTTAACAGTATTTTAACCGGTTTTTTATTTATTACACCTTTTTCCAAACTTACCGTGTTAAAGAGAGAATCGGCCGCCATCTTGAATTTTCCAATACATCGGTAAACACTGTATGCTTTTCGAGCTGTATAAACATGTTAAATTGAATAAAAACACGAAAAATATATCCAGTTTGGTAGAAAAGTAATTTATCTTGCCTTTGATAACATTTATTTGTTATATATTTGTTTTTTGGCAACTTATTCGAATCTATGTGTACAGTAATACAAACCCGAAATGAATTTAAGACCACGAGTGAAATGAGAAAATGAAGAAAATCACATTTACTGTGTGTGTTTACTGTTTATGTAAGTCAGCGGGTTTGGTTGCCATAACAACGTGACGGTAGTGAACGTGTGTGTGTGCGTGTGTGCGCGTTTCGTGTAGTTTAGTTTCGTATAATAGTTTCGTATTTTTTTAATTTGTAAATAACAAGTTATTAAAAAATTAAACCCTTCCAAGATGGACAATAAATAAAGCCATAATATTTTATGGTAAAGGTAAGAGCGTAGAAACGATTGTTTTTTAGGAGATGTGATTATTGGATTAACCAATCAGAAATCGTCTGTGGCACATACATCTCTGTTTTTATATAGATATATATAGGTCGAGGTAATTAGTTAAAGAGATTTAATATAATGTGATATATAGATAGATAGATTAAATGTTAAATAGATTTTGTAAATAGTACAGTTGAAATGATTAGAATATTTCCAATATGTAATAAGGTCGAGGTAATTAGTTAAAGAGATTTAATATAATGTGATATGCAAATGAGCATAAGTCATTCGATATGGGGGTGGTTTGTAGAATAGTATATAAAGAAATTAGGCAAAGATTCTTATGTCTCCTATAACAGAAACATCCTAAAATGGGTTCTAATGTTTCTCTACCAGGAGAGATCTACCCTCTTACCTCCTTTATATTTCGTTGATGATGGAGAGTTGTACACACAGACAGAAACACACGAACCCTATTACTTTATAAAAATATATATATATATATATATATATATATATATATATATATAACTACTTCATTTACTCACAAACTTAATATACGAAAGTATAAATTTATACGTAAACTTTAAGTATTTACTTCAAAAGTGCTCAATACGTAGGTAGAGCTAATTAGTAAGCCTGAAGAGTCCTAGAGTGGATGAAACGCGGAATATTCAGTGTAGCTTAATCCCCATATATATTTTATAACTTACTATATATATATATATATATATATATATATATATATATATATATATATATATATATATATATATATATACATGATGGATACTCCCGACGGTTTCGTCGTATAAGCTCTGTTTATAGTGGTGAATGCTTTGTATAGGGCCAACCACACTTATTGGTACAACTGCTAATATCAGTTGGTGCAATGGCTGACACAAGACAGAGCAGACAGAAGACCTCAGCTTTTACATTAAAATATGCCCTTCTCCTAGATGCATGTCTTATAACGAAAACTGGGCGTGTATCTTTCCCAGTGAATTAAATGAGCCTCCAGAAACGCGTGTACAATGTTTCGTATACTCCAAAATCGGTATCACACACACACACACACACACACACACACACACACACATACGCATCTATATATGCATAGTATTTCTGCTATATATATGTATATATATACATATATTTGTGTTACGCACTCACACGCAAACATATATATATATATATATATATATATATATATATATATATATATATATATATATATATATATATATTTAACCGTCACTGGATTATTTATCTTCCACCAGACTATCCATTCATGTGTAATCATCTTTTTATTAACCATGTACCTTCTGTTTTACCTTTTTTGGTATCAAGTAAGATCTTTGACTTACTTGTTGTTTCATCAAATACTTTTGCATGCAAAATCCGATCCGGCATTTTGCTAATTCCTACCCTCTGATGAGAAGGAAAGTATTTCTTTGAAACTCCGCAGATTTACGACTATCCACTAATCTAGTGTTTCCATTTCAGATTAAATATGTTTTTAACTCATTTCAAAGTGTTTTTAACATGTTTTATTAACTGTTTGCTCGTATATATATATATATATATATATATATATATATATATATATATATATATATATATATATATAAAGAGATAGAGAGATAGATAGATATAACATAAGCTGACAGGTAAGATCATACTCTGATGCAATACCAATTTTGGAATATGCGAAAAATCTTACACATGTTTATGGAGAAAATAACTCTTTAAATGTCTGAATATGAAATATTGAGCTTTATTATGCTTTGGAAATTGATAAAGATAAGACTGGGTTCTGAGCTATAAAAAATTAGTCCTTTTTGATATTGTCACATATCATATACATATAAACGATCATTGGCGAAAATTTGATCAGCTCGATCAATTATCGACGTAAAAGTTGAAGAAATTTATTATATAAAATATTTACATATTGGATTTTGGCATATCAAAAGTTTCATGGCAATAAACATTCATCTAATCACTGACACTTTTAATATATTATTGCATAATCGCCGGTTTATGAAACGTTTGGTATTACAACCTCTAATATATAAATATAGTATTGAATAAATATTATAAGTCAATAAATATATATATATATAATATATATATATATATATATATATATATATATATATATATATTAGTGACGATTCCAATATTTTTCCCGATTCGGATACAATTTCCTATTCCATGCTAAATTCCCGATTCCGATTTCGATTCTTTTCAAATCTCTAATTATTTAACTATAAGATTGTTATTTCTCCCGATTTTCGTAAAAACACATGTTAAATATGCAGATATTTTCTTAAATGTCAAAATACACTTGTGTATGAGGATCTATCGATTTTAGTTTTACTTGTATTTTTAAATCGATAAATATTTATTAATTTATCAATATAAACAGCAATGGAAGATTTTATTTTGAACAAAATCATATAAAAAAAAATACAATTAAAAAATCGTTTTAGCATTGGAAAATAGGCACCAATATTTCCGATTCCGATTCCGATTAATCGTCCCAACACTAATATATATAATTATTTAGTATAATAATTATGTGTGTGTATAGATATGTATATGACTGGAAACAAATGCCGAGATAAGTGGAAAGCACATACAGCGCCTAGAATTACCAAATGGTCAGCCATCTGGTACTAACTAGGATCAACGTTGCGTAACTTCGGTGATCTGATGAGAACCGGTGTGTCAACGAAATGATGCCGTGTATATATATAAACATATATATATATATATATATATATATATATATATATATATATATATATATGTATGTATATATGTATGTATATGTATATGTATATATTCCATAGCTAATATAAACATACTGACCCAACGGGTCACGGGTAGTTTAGTATATATATATATATATATATAAATATATATATTACTGATGATTTTAATATTTTTCATGATTTCGATACAATTACCAATTCCGTACTAAATTACAGATTCTGATTCTTTATAAATCTCAAAATATTTAACTCTAAAGTCGTTATTTTTCTCTTAATTAACGTAAAAACACACGTTACGTGTACATATATTTTCTTAAACATAAAAGCACACTTTTATGGAGGGTTGATCTATAGATGTGTGTTTTCCTTTAAAAATCAATAAATATTTATTTCTAGTTATTACAACAATCAGTGGAAGATTTTGTTTTATACAAATAAGTAAGATAATTTAAGGAATCGTTTTTGGCATCGAAAAATAGGCACATATTTTTCCGATTCCGATACCTGATGCTGATTCCGATTAATCGTGCCAACGCTAATAGGTTCAATCCTCGGCTTGGGTGAGGTGCTAGTCTTGCGGCATTGATGAGTTGCGACACAACGAAACAGGACTGTATGTCGATGGCTACAAATATATTTTAAGCCCCCCTCTTTGGGTAGAGCACTGTCGTAAATAATCTCACCCGCTACTTAATTGGCTGAAAAATGCAAGGCTCGCTGTTTGTTTATAAATAAGCGGTTTGAGCACTATAAACGTAGTGGACGAATGTTTGTTTAAAATAGACATTTGGCGCGTATTTGCGGGCGCCGTTCCCGAGGGTCGATCGGTCGAACTGCTGACACGATGGTTCTAGGCTCAATCCTCGGCTTGGGAGAGGTGATAGGCTAGAGGCACTGATGAGTTGTGATACCACGAAACAGGACTGTATGTCGATGACTATATATATATATATATATATATATATATATATATATATATATATATATTGATGTGCGTGTGTTTTTGAGCGTCAGTTGATATATATGTGTGTTTTTAGAAGTATTTTTATATTTTCATACTCATTTGCACTTTTAGGTCCGTACTCTCCTTGTCCGTCTATGTGCGTGGACATATGGCAATAAGATAAGGTATTTTTTTTATTATATTATTGCTGTCAGAACATAATAAACATAGGTGTGTGTGTGTTAGTTTTTCCATCAACGCATATTTCTGTCGACATAGAATTGCTGAAATGGGCGTCCTCGCTATCGAAGAATTGCTATTACCTGAAGTGCCTAGTCATGCGAGTATCACCATTTTTGTCAGGTGGGTTTTGAGAATAAAAAGAAACTAAAAAAAACAAAAACACTGCGAAATTTTTAATACGCGCCCATTTGATTTGTGCGATTATCGATAAAAATGCGATTTCGGTTCGAGAATCTTCATGCTGAATTTGGGAAATCTGTATGGAATTTCGAACGGACTCCTTAATTTAATCTACGGTGGTAGATTGTTTTCGATTCGTCTGCCATGACCGGATTAAATTGAAATTGGAGAAGGGAAATCGATTTTTTTTAAATAAAATAACTCAAAACCCAGTATTGTTTAAGCATTGATGTTATAGACAGATGACAAACGAAAAATGCGTACAAATACTAAAAATTTTCCTGATTACAAAAATCACATATGACGTAAATTAAACAAAAGCAATTAAACTCACTCATAAATTGATTAAAAACACCATACAGATAGTAGATTCAGTGAAAAGGAGAAAAATCGAATCAGCTCAACTGTCACGTCACACTAGTCACTTCCTATCTGTGACGTTATTGTCTTAACGTAAATCTTGACTTCTGATGGAAAACTACATTCTACTTAATTTTTACTGCATGTGGAAATTTTCTATTCTAACCTTTTTTTCACACACACGCACCTTGTATTACTGCACTTTTTTGTGCCATATCATTTATTTCGTCATATATTCAATACCGATACCTAATGTTTTACACATGAATATGTTTGATGATCAACAGCTGTTGAAAAGCCATCTACCCTAAAAGGTGCATCTGCTAGTTTAAAGTAATCCTTTTTAATATTCTGTTCTAAAAGGTGTCTACATTTCTGAGCTGAACCTGTTTGCAATGTTTTCGCCTTCGTTAGATCGACGGAGTAGATAAACAGGAGGAAATGATGATAAATACAAGCAACCATTAAGCAATGAATAATTAATTTATTTATGCATTTGCTAAGGACAGTTTTATATTTTTAAAATGTCATATAACATAATTTTTAAAAAAACTATAATAAATATTTTTTATAACATTCGTGTAAATATTGCAATATCGCGAGACATTTCTATCGCCATCGGCCATCGGAAAAACCTAGCCATTCCTAGCAGCTGATGGCAGGAATCTAGTCGATGACGATTGTTAGATTTGCGTTCGTCCTTCGCAGAGATTCGAGAATCAGTTGACGAATATGAACTCCACACTTGATTATATAGAAGACACTCCGGCAGTATCCCAAAGATGTCATGCAACCGGCTCTAGACAATACTGTCTTCTTACCAATCGCTGACTTCCTAGCGAAAGTCATGACAAACGGTTTGACGGACTAACGTTGTTTTTCTTCTTAACAAAAACAAACATCGTTGCCACATTCATTTGCAGTCATCATTTCAATAATTATAAGAGCGACCAGACTCATGGAAAGAGACCAAATATCAAGGTCTCACGTATGATATGAAAAGAAACTGGAATCTTAAGAAGATATCGATCACACCAGTTATTATAGGTGCCACGGGACTTATGAAGAAGAACCTGAAGTCCTACCTAACTAATATTCCTGGTGGACCAAGTGCAAAAGAAATCCAGACAATTGCACTTAAGGGAACAGCGAGGATACTAAAAAGAGCTTTCGGTTGGTTTCAATTAAAAGCAAGGCAATGTTGGCAGCTGGTTTGATTGTTTCATACCCAGCATTACAATTTCCAAAGAAAGAAAATTAAAAAAAACAAATAAAAATGTATTACAAAAGCTACCTAGCAGATATATCCGATGAACTGAGTGTAATAGGAATAAAAACAAATGCACTTAAAAGGGGCGGTTAGGATCTTAAAGAAATCTCTCGGTTGGAATGTATTAGAAAGCGGGTGAATGCCTGGTATCTAGTATGATGCTCGGTCCACTAGCTGGTACAAAATGGTAAGAAACTTTTCTAAAGCGACTGCCTATTCTTTGTGCGTTTATTATCCGATCTCTTCAACGCACCATTTAATAAACTCGACACGAGGTTTGCGATGGTGTTTTAAACTTACACTTGGAAACGAATTTAAAAACGCTTATGCATATTGTAAAATATTTGCACGGAAACCAATCGGACAGAAGATAAAAGTTCCAAAAGGCATTCCATATATATATATATATATATATATATATATATATATATATATATAATATACGAGGTGCCTTGAATAAGTTTCCCGACTGTTTGTACATGCATTTAAATCGTCGTACACTCTTGAAAAATCAGTATATTATTGCTGTACATCTACTATGATGACTGGCCTTTTTTTAATATTTCAGGTTCGAATTAACAATAACAGAAGGAACTGGAATACACTTTACTAAAGCTTGATTGTAACAACCGGTATTTTAAAAATGCAATCTGGACATGAGGAAACTTTAGAAGAACAATATAAAATAAAATTCTGCTTAAATTTGGAAAAAATGTACCATCTTGCATGAATCGAGCATCAGTTTTTCAGTGACATGAAAGATTTTAAGAAGCCATAGAGACTGTTAGGGATGAGATGTGTGGAAGGAGTAAGGAAGTCAGAACACCAGAGTTTATTGGCCATATAAAGAATTTCATAGATAAGGACCGTTGTGTGTCTATAGAGACAATAAGTGATAGTTTGATGTCAGAGTTGGAACTGTACACACAATCATTCGCGAAGGACTAAAGATGTGGAAGATTTACGTGAAGTTTGCCCCAACAGTGCAGTCCACAACTCCATAGTAATCAAAGATTATTTGACCAAGATTGGCATCCAAACAGTTGATCATCCTCCCTATGGTTTAGACCGTGTTCTCTGTGGCTTTTGGTTATTTCCTGAGCTCAAGGAAACCTTGGAGGCTGTCGTTATGAGACAATTCAGGAGATTAAACAGCTGTGACGAGAGGCATTGAAACGCTAACACAAGAGGATTTCCATGGGGCTTTCCAGAAGTTGTTGGGACAGTAAAACAAGTGCACTGCAGCCGGAGGAGATTACTTCGAAGGGAACTAGAATTTCATGTGTGTACTATCAATAAAAGTGCCCATACGAAAAAAAGTCCAGAAACTTATTGAAGGCAACTCATATATATACATACATATATATATATATATATATATATATATATATATATATATATATATATATATATATATATATTATAGGTATAATATGTGCAAGTTTGATACAATATCGCGCGTATAGATTTCGGGATTTACATTAAGTGTTCGATATGTGAATATAGCTTAGCATTAAATTATGACAATATATTTATGGTAATTTGGCTACACAGAGGCGTCTGCATTTAATCCTCTCAAGAATATTCACATCATTAATATTAATTTTGCCCTAAGCAGATTTCGTATGAGTTAGATTACAGTTCGCAGACTGGAATTCTTTTACGTTGGTTCTTATTAATTTTGAGTCTTATTTATTTTCCCGTTGAAGTTATTGGAGTTCACTCTCAGACCAATCTATTATTTATGATAGCTCACCATTATTCAGGGTCTGACGGTCTCAGGTAGTTGTGATATAAAAAAAAAGCAAAAATATCTAAGCGAAATAGATGAAAACAAATAGTAATGAGAATTAATGGCTATAGTGGTCATTGATGATAGTTTATTTATTTATTTATTTATGTATTTATTTATTTATTTATTTATTTGAGTGGGCGCGGATTACGAAACTGCTTTCACCCTCTTCTTTTCTATACACTGGTGTGATTATTTGATTATACGCGTGTGTATGCACATACCAATACATTCTAATCTCTTTACAATCGAGATCACTTATTACATTCGGGCGGTCATTTTTAATGCCAATAAATGGTTGCAAACAATACGAATGTTTGCACTATTGAACCCCATTTATTATTAAAGTAAACGACAACCATTTTTTTTATCTGGTGTAAATGAAACCTTGACCGGCTTTTACGAACATTTGCATGAACGCTCATCATCTATGAATATATTTTGAGCAAACGAAATGACAATACAAAATTAATATTTCATGCCATTGTTATGTTTTTGGAAAAAAACGATTGTTGCGTTGAAAATTGATCTAATGTTTGAGTGGACGACTAGCACTTGTTCGCACTAACATTATTTATACATACCTTGTAATCCGTTACAATTTGAAATAAATACATAAATTCTGCCAAGTATGCTGCAAAATGCTAGGTTCCTTTACTAGGCTAGAAAACTTCCCATACCTGTCAGTATCCTTTATCTCTATAAAGCCACCATTTTAGTGCATGCATGTAGTATTGTTGCCACATATCTGTTATTACCAGTTGTTGTTACTACTACTACTATTATTATTATTATTATTATTATTATTATTATTATTATTATTATTATTATTATTATTATATGGCATTATAGTGTTGACACACCGTTTTTCGTCAGATCACCGAAGTTAAGCAACTTTGAGCCTAGTTAGTACCAGATGGGTTACCGTTTAGGAATTCTAAGAGCTGTATGTGCTCTCCGCTTATCTCGGCATTTGTTTCCAGTCGTCCTGTACATACACTACACTTGCCACTGGTATTTAACAATGTTGACTCAGGAGTGGTGTGGTTGGAGACTTCGCATTTCCTGCCACAAAAATTTCACGCGCAAGCACCCCTTCGTGGCTATCCATAGTCTGTCAAAGACTGAAGGCGCCTTTATTATTATTATTATTATTATTATTATTATTATTATTCACGAGGAGTGTTCACACGGGCCGTCAAAGATTTCTCTCTGTCGACAATTTGTGGTGGTCCCTGGCGTCTAGGTGACAAAGTCTTCCCAAATTTCCAGTACTATCCACATCTGTCGATAACATTTGCAAATGAATTTGCATTATTGCAGTAGCTGTTTACAATTGATTTGACGACAACTATTAGCTTTCACTGGAATTTTGGTAGCAATAAGCCACGGCAAGGTCTCAGCCCTCTTCGCACTCATCCAGTGGAGATCTGATCAGTGCGTTTTCTCCTAAATCTTTCCATTTTTCTTGATCCTTCAGGACATTTTGGTATGGTGTAAGTTGATGCCGATATTACATTTTTTTGTATGGGTGGGGGTAAATTACAATTATACAGTTTTAGTTTTCTTGGTTACATATAGTGTTCCTCAATTACTTTGTTTTACTTATATTGCAGCTTACATTGAACTTTTTTTCCAATTGGATTATTTCTCGCTCTGACATTACTTTTCCACTTGGATTATGTTTCTACTTTACAAGACACCTGCACGTTTCACTGACTTTGAGCGTCTGACTATTTATTTTTAAAAAATTCCTTCGCCTTTTGTATTTACCATCGAGTCAGTTTTTATGCATTCTGGAACTTCTACTCCCGATTCCCCCCCCCCATTTTCTTCATATTTTCACATGTTTTTAACTGACAGAAACACTTTTTTTTGCAATTTTGGACTAAGGCTCATAGTGCTGTTTCATTCATCAACCAGCAAATCTTTTAGCTCGGTTATAATAGTAATTCACTAATTTCTTTTATTCTTTTGAAGAGAAGAATAGTATTCTTTGAAACTCCGCGGAATAAAGATCTACTTGTAAATTTTAATGTGCAGTCTTAATTTCTTTAGTTTTTCTGATATATATATCTATACATATATATATATATATCATATATATATCATATATATATATATATATATATATATTAGCGGGGGGTACCCGGCGTTGCCTGGGTGTTTGGAGGTTTGTATGTAGGAGGGGGCCCTGTTTTAATATCATAAAAAACACGATATTATAGAAATTTGAAAAACCAAAACAAAGCAAAACCGCGAACAAATGTAAAAAAAAAGGAAAAAAACAGTGTAAAAGAAGAAAAAAGATTTAGGTAGGAAGACAGGCTCGAACTCGGAAGCATCGAGGTTAAGGCGGAAAAAATAATGCCTGACACGTTACCTCTACGCCAAAGGACATACAATTGAGAATGGGTAAAATTAACCCTTTAAAAACACTTACAGGTGGTTGAAATTAACGTCAACGTTTTCTAGGTCAAACATGACGTCATTGTCGTAGTAGCAGGAGGAGGCCGAGTTTAGGGTGAAGGAACACCCACACACATACACACACACACACACACACACATACACACACATTTTAGCTTTTATATTTATAGATGGTCCCCGCCCTGGTTTAGCTAATATATTACGCGTAAAATTGACAGGAATAAAACAAAACGAACGTGAAAGAATACCAAAGGAAAAAAAGGAAGAAAATGAAAAACAAACCAAAAGGTTACCGCGTAAAATGCAAATATGTTTATTTAAATCTAATTTTTTTTTTTTTTTTGCTTTTCTTTAAATGGAAAAACAAAATTCAAAAAAATAAAACTTACCGTGTATAATAAAAATATGTTTATTGGATTTTATTTATTTATTTTTCTTTGTTTCAATGAAACAGAATGGTATCACGTATGAAATCAGTGCAAACATAATAGAAGTATAAAGACAGTAAATAAAATATTGAAGCGACTAATCGGTGCAAGATTTGAAGGACGCTGGCGGTTGACTGTTAAAGTTTCTTGTAAAAACTGGAATCCAATGTTAGTTCGTTTCGTTTAAGTAATCCTTCGAATCGCAACCCCCACCTCCCTACAAAAAGAGAAAAAATATAAAGGGAAGAAAAGAAGGCAAAAAAAAAGAAGTAGAAATTTATAAAATGGCACAAGTAACCCACAGAATAACTAGAATGTAAAGTCGCGTTTCACCCGACGGAAAAATGCCAATCCATATTTTTTAAGCAACTAAGAACTCAAACCGGTGTTCCTCGTATATTCCCCTGTTGACGTATCCGCAACGGTGTTAAGTGGTCGCGATCGGAGTATGAATCGAATAGAGAGAAAAGATTTTACCACTTTCATTGATTCTAACCGATTGTGGAAGTGAACTCTCACCGGAAAAAATATAGAAATATCAAGGAACTGTTGGGTAGTAAGCCTATAGTACACCTCAGATTCTGTGCTGAAGTGTGGGGACATTACATTTGAATGTAATGTCGTGATTTTTAATCCTATTATGGTCAAACTCACACTCACACGGGAAAAAATGAGTTCATTTTATTTATATAGAGAAGAATATATATATATATATATATATATGCATCATATGTATATATATCGTATATAATATATATATATATGTATATATAGATATATATATATAGATATTATATATATATACATATATATATATATATATATATATGTATATGTATATATATATACTAGACTATCCGTGACCCGTTGGGTTAGTATATTATATTAGCTATAGAATTAATATATGAGCATGACACTTTGGACGTAAAGAAAATAGTTTTTTGTGATATAACAGAAACATTTCTATGAAAGTATATTAAAATGGAAAAAGAATATAAATAGATTTCTAGTAGTCGTTCTGTTTATATTAGTTTATTTAAAAAAAAAAAACTTACCGCCATTGAATTATAAGTGGTTTGCCATACTTATAGGTAAATGTGCACTGAACAGATACCATAATGCTTAAAGTTAAATTCAAATTTTGAGATATCTTTTTCAAATGAAATTGTTAGTTGAAAGTACAGAATAGTTCAAAACACTCGCTCATGTTAAGAATGGCTTTTTAAATAGAAAATGAAAATAAAATGTAACTTTTTTTCATTTAGTTTAAACAAACACTCATGGCCCATTTTGTCACATATTTAATTTATATGTTAATAATAAGGTCAATAAAACTAATTAAGACAATGCGGAAATGAATGATGTAAAAAAGTAGAAAGTGTTAATAAATGTTTATTTGGATAATTTAAACGCGACTCAAAAAACAATTGGGATGCTGAAAACGTACACAGTAAAACAATACGCTTTTTTGTCGCGTTGATTATTTATTTGTAACGCAAATTATAAAAACATATTTATTAATGTTGGCAGTGTAGAAGAAAATGTATTAATGTTTTTTAAGAAAGGTGTCTTAAAAAATTGAAAATAAATTTTAAAAAATGAAGGTGGTGAGTAAATCGCCGTTGTAAAATGCTTTTATGGTTGTCAACAGGTTAAAGTAGATAAGAAAATTGCGTTAAAATAACTTAAACCTAATACGGAAATGAACGATGTAAAAGAAATGCAGAAAGTGTTAACAATTGTTGATTTGGATAATTTAAACACGAAACAAAAAACAATTGGGACGCTGAAATCGTACACAGTAAAACAATACGTTCTATTGTCGCGTTGATTATTTATTTGTCATGCAAATTAAAAAAAAAACATATTTTCGGGGTTATTTATTTATGTTGTTAGTATAGAAGAAAATGTACGAATTTTTTTAAGAAAAGTGTTTTAAAAAATGGAAAATAAATTTTTTAAAGAAAGGAAGGCGGTGGGTAAATCGCCGTTGTAAATTGTTCTCATGGTTATCAATGGGTTAAAGTTGATTTATTTGTAAGAAAATTGCGATGGTATTGTTGTAATAAGAATAGTTGCAAAACATCCCCACTCTTCCCATGTTAAATAATAATTTCTAAATAATAACGTTAATATTTCAATGCGCAGGTCAAATTCTTCAAAAGTAGCGATTTGTGTTTATTTGTTTATGCTGTTATGGGTTTACGTTTATGTACGCATTCGCTACCGGAAGTCATAAACAGGATGTGGCGTTACAACACCCGTTACAAGGTCGTTTGAGTTTTATAATTATATAGATATATAAGAGAAAGAGTGGTATCAGGTTCCTTACTCTAGCTTTGTATTATATTGAGATAAACTCTATATAACATTTTCTGTCAGTGAAGGTAGTTGGTTTATCAGGAGGCTCCTTGTCACAGAGCAAGGTTAGATCTTGCAGCTGCCTAATCTGGGACATGAGCCAGACTGATAAACTTAGCCATTGGAGATTTCCGATAGAAGAAAGGGGGGTCAGAAGAGAAGAAAAAGAAAGCGATAGGACAAAATAAGAGAGAGTTGGGTGGTTAATTAGCTAATCATTAGGCTA
>NC_136490.1:94421611-94506611 GCF_053919585.1 Euprymna scolopes | reverse complement strand
CCCAATAACAAAATATAGACACAATCAGTATTGTTGTCTGTAAAGAAGCAACGTGTTCAAGAGATTGAAAGTGCTCTGGAAAGAAACACTTTAATGTAAATTTCGTTTCATGTTATGCGAAGAAAAGCGGCTTTCGTTGCGATTATGGTAGCTAGACGAGTTCTTACTGTGAATGTTCTACAATAAATGCACAGAGATTGGAACTCAGTCGAGCACGTTCCATGAAAATAACGTTAGAGTAAAAATAGAGTAGCTGTGAGAATGAAATCGTAGAGACCCGAAAATATACTTCTCACTAGATGCGTTGTCAATGTTTTACTCTGTTGATGTAAGAACGAGTCATGATAAAGGTATTAAAAAAAATCCCAGTAACTGTATTTTACGCCGATATTTTGAACAATCTATAATATTTCTCTTAATTTGTCTGTATATCTGCTTTGCTTTTTCTAAGAAACTACTGGTCCGATCTAGCTTATATTTTGTATGTATATTTTGTATGGAACTTTGTTATGATAAGGTGCAGCGAATGAAGCATTATGGTATCCGTTCGATGCACAGTGATTAATGGGGATAGTATTTAAAGCAAAAAATAAGCACAAAATCAACCATCAATTTGCCATAAAGCATTAATTCTAAGTCAACTTCTCTTCGTTTTTACCAAATGAAAAGCATTTGTATACATTTTGTAATGTTGCTTGCTCCATATACTATATTATTTAACTTGTACGTGTTTTACTATCGTTGAAAAATGTCCGAATTCATGCTATACCAAAACCTAATAACAATAGAGGAAAAATAACTGAAGTACAGCTTCATAAAATTGCCCGCAAATAATATCGCCCTATCATCTTGCACCACGACAATAATAATATTCAAACAGATCTGTTCGTTTTAGGACATTACCAAGGAAAGAGAATAAACCGATTCCAGTAAATGTACTTCTGTATTACCGTCATACAAGGGTCATTCCAAAAGTAAACACTCCTATATTTTTATCTCAGAAAGTTGAAGAGCTACGAAGACAGGGGTGCTACCATTAAAACGAGCGAAATTTTGTGCCTATAATTTATTTTTCTACATAGTCACTATCATTCTCAATGCACCTTTTCCAGTCTGCTTCTGACGCACGTATATGACAGGGGTTGCTTTCTTAAAGTCTTACACCATTAATATCTGCAACAGAGAGATGAAACTTTCAGGTCATGAATGCATAAGTTCAGTCACTATAGCAATGCAATTTACAATCCCCTCTGATCCATTCGGGTGGAATTAAAAAATAGAAGGCATTACTGTTAGAACGCCCTCGTGTAACTTAAAAAGTAGACTGACGCATGGTTTTGTTAATAATGAGATTTTTCGAAGCAGCCTGTACATCTTATATCAGTATTCAATGTTTATGTCCTAAGGTTAAGCAAAGTTGTCTCACTTCTACATATCATATACATAAAATTTGACAGCGACAGATAAAATCATTTTTAATTATATTTTGAAGTCCTTCTTTTTGCTACGACATACCCTACTTTATTTACCTAGTGTATATTCTATCACGGTACATTTATACGTTTCAGCTTGGCACAGCTCGAGTAGGTGTCGTTTATACCAGACGAGGATACGTTCTTGGCAATCAGTCCGACAATGACCTTACCTCTATCTGGTTGAAGTATGGTTCTTTTAACTCCCAAAGGGGTCCCACTTCCCAAGTTTACCTGTTTTTTTTTTTCAAAGAGGGTAGTTTATTGCTAATCGCCAGAAACGCTCCTACTAGAGAATTCCGTCAGAGCTGCTCAGGCATTTTTGTAGATCAGTGCACTTTTTCTAGTGTGTTGTTCTTTTTTTTTTTTTTTTTTTTTTGCAAAACGTCATCCTCAGTTGATTTTGTGTCTTCTAACCCTCTGTAGATCATCGATCGATTCCGATCTAGTACAACATCATCGATTCCGATCTAGTACAGCTTGGGTAGGTGTTGTTCATACCAGCCGATGGTACGTCCTCGACAATCAGCTTAACAGTGACTTTGCTTCTGTCGCACTGAAGTATTGTTTTGAAATCGAGCCTCCCTGGTTTACTATGGCTTTTTGAGAAGGGGTTTGTTTATTACTGAGGCGCTCCTACCGGGGACTATCGATCATGTTACTCAAGTATTTTCTGTAAGCTAAAGTTATTTTCTCGTGTTGCGCTGGTTTTTCAAAACCACACTTGACCTTGTGCCTAACCTCTTGTATAGAAGGTAAATAAACATCGGATCTGGCACAGCTTGAGTAGGTCTTCTTCATACTAGTCGAGGATACGGCCTTGACAATCAGTACGACAGTTACCTTGCTTCAGTATGATTGAGGTATTGTTACATAGGAGGGCGAACCTCTCAAGTGTTACCTTCTCTTTGTAAAGAATGAGTTTATGCTTAATCGATTTCGTTGTCCCTACTAGGGAATGCCGATCTGGCCGCTCAGGCATTTTTGTAAGCGAGAGTATACTTCTCCTGGCGAGCTTGTTTTTCAAAATCTTACTTACCTGTTGCCTAATCTTTTGCATAGATGGTAAATAAAACACCACAGATTCCAGTGGTAGAGTTAAACAATGTTGTTCAACCTTTAAATGCCACAGACATATGTAAAAAAACATAAAAAATTAAAAAAAGAAGTTTCTCTGCGATTTGATTTGTACGCGAATACAATTTGACAACGACAAGCGCTAATGTCGTCATCGCCGCGTCTCTTTATTTTATTTTATCGCGCGATATGATTTCGGTAAAGTTGCCGTTTTCTTTGTGAAATTCGTCTCTTTAATAAACAAGCGATCCTGTCAGATTGTCTGTCAGTCGCTTTCTTCTCGGCCAGTTATAGCTTTTCTTAATCGTCTCATCTGCCCTACAGTTCTTCTTTCTCAGCTTTATTATTTTACTTTATCTTGTTCTCATTTCTTTTCCGTTTGACGGGTTTTAATGAAAAGTACTTTCACAAATTTCATGCTATCTTTTCATCTTCGTCGGAATTCCTATAATCAACTGTCTCTTGGCTGGTCTACTTAGTTAAACGACAACAAACATTCTTACCCATTGTCTTTTCTTGTCTTTCTCTGATCATCTGTCTCTATATTTATTTTTTTTTTTTTGCTCGTCTCTCCCCTATATTCTATTGCTCTCTCTCTCTCTCTCTCTCTCTCTCTCTCTCTCTCTCTCTCTCTCTCTCTCTCTCTCTCTCTCTCTCTCTCTCTCTCTTCTGGACTTTCTCCTATATCTAATAGATTATCCATATATCTATATCTATCTCTATACATTTACCTATCTACGTCTTTCTCTTTCCATCTATAAGTATGAATCTTTCTCTCCCTCATTCTTTCTTTTCGTCACTTTCTTCCTCCCACTCTCTATATTGCTCTATCTTTTTCTCTCTCTCTTTCTTTCCCTCTCACTTTCTCTTCCAGTGTCTACCCTTTATATATCTATCTATCTCTGTTTGCTTGTATCTCTCTCCTATTCACTATCTCTCCTCTGTCTCGTTCGCTCTCTAGTTATATCTGCTTTCCATATTTTTTATGTACCAAAATAGCTTTCCCTTTTCGTTCTCTCTCCCCCCTCTCTGTCTCTCTCTTTCTCTAACAATCTCAGTATATAAATATCTATCTATCTATATCTATATCTATATCTATATCTATATATATATATATATATATATATATATATATATATATATATATAAGACAAAATGGACGCGAGCGTTTGTGTATGTCCGCGAAAGACTTTTCAAATCGGGGTTCCGCTGTCGGTTAAATTCCGCAGAAGTGTTTTTATACTTCCGATATCATAATATCTGAGATTCGCAAACGGACACCGCCCCCCCCCCTCCCTTTTTTTATCGAGTTAAAAAAAATCTCACTGTACCGTCGTCTTGAGTGTTTGTTTGTCTTTTTCGTATAATAAAGCAAAACTATTCGAACGCAAACGACAGAAAGCGGGAAGCTAGGCCTTCGGGCCGGGCTGATGTTGCACTTCATTTAAGTTAATGGGTCCTCGTTCAATCTAGGAGAAATCCTTCATACTGAGACAATTACTATGTTTTATTTTGTGGATACTGCCAGAGTGCCCCCTTTTTAAGGGCAGCTGGTTTCCCCCCACATTAAAAACGACCTTGTGTCTAATTTGCTTTCGTGGGGAAGTAAATAAATAAAACAACAGAAACTGGGAAGCTTACCTGGCCCCTTGGCCAGATTTAAAAGCAACGTTCATTTCTCTGCATACGTGGCGTGATTCTTAAGTTAATTACTAACTCATTGAACTCACTATCCCCTTTGGCTTAATGGTTAGCGAGAAAAAGTAATTTCCCTACGTTTTCAAGTTCGATCCAACCTCCCTCTATATCTCTTTTTTTTATTTCGCCCCTGTGCCAATATCCTCCATCCGGGCAAAGTTAATTACCAACTCATTGAATTAACTATCCTCTTTGACCTAATAGTTAGCATGGAAAACTAATTACTAACCTCTCTATATTTTTTTTTATTTTAACCAAGTGGAAGCCATTCTTAACATTGCTTCGTCCTTGTGCCAATATCCTCCACCCGGGCAACGCCGGGTACTCCCCGCTAGTTAAAGATTAGACTTGCATGTATAATGTTTATCTCTATATATAATGTCTATCTTTATATATAATGTTTATAATTCACTCTCTCTCTCTCTCTCTTTCTTTATATATATATATATATATATATATATATATATATATATATATATATATATATATATATACGGAACAGTCAGGTTTACACACCGAAGTTAAGCAACGTTGAGTCTAGTGAGTATCAAATGGGTGACGATTTGTGAAGGCTAGGCGCTGTATGTATCGCGTTGAGTCGTAGAAATTTCCAGATTAGTATCTGGAGATGCATTAATTCACTGGGAGAGATGCACCCCAAGTCTTAGTTAAGACATGTATCTAGAAGAAGGTAACTTATGTAAAAACCTGCGTTGTAATGCATGCTTTGTCCTGTGGAAGTCATCTGCACCGACAGAGATTAGCAGTGATACCAAAAAGTGTGGTTGGTTCTATACAAAGACTTCCTCTCTATAAACAAATAATATGTTCACATTTCCGAACAACTTAGTTGTTCTGGCTAAAGCTCATTCGTCGAAATCTACGGAGAGTCCAACAGACCCATTTTGGATTTTTCCTGTTTGTGATTTTATCGTCTTTCCTATAGAATTTTTGTCATATCCTTTTCTCCATTTTCCCTGTTTCTTTCTTTCTCATTTTCTTTGAATCCCTATAAACTGTTTCAAACTGTTGAATGACTTTTTTATGCAAATATGATCCATTTCATATTTGTTTCCTGTAATGCATTAGTTGCAAAATTCATTATATATTTTGCAAACCTCTTCCCTCTGATGAAAAGAATTGCATTCTTCGAAACTCCATGGAAAAGGGTTTTTCTTGTTTTGTTTGTCGAATAATTTAAATTTTTAAACTTGTTCTGTATGTTAAAATTTTGTATACCTTCCTTACAAGTTTATAAAGTTTTTTTTTTAATTTTAATTAATTTTTAATATCAAGATTTTTATTTTATATTTTATATATATATGTGTGTGTGTGTGTGTGTGTGTGTGTGTGTGTGTGTGTGTGTGTGTGTGTGTGTTTCTGCAAAACACTTGGCAAAATGTAAACAAAACGTGTTGAGGAGCATGGAGAAGCCCTACGTTTTCTAGTAAGACTCAGCGCCTGAACACAGGGCTAAGACGGTCCAGGTGTGATTACTCAACAATGCTCTTTACAACTGGTCGTTCGATCTGTGCTTCCTCACACGACTACGACCCTCTTAAGTATTTCTTCTAGGGTAGTGATCGAGACTAAGACCAACAAAGCTGCTATTGTAGAAGTATTCACACTACAGTATTCTCTTGCTAATCGCGGGGTTGCGTTCTTTATCCTTCGCAAATATCGCGAAAAACCGTCTATGCATTATAAACGTTATTAAAGGTTTCCAAAACACTTTTAGAAATTTCACAGTTGAGTTTTAAAAAAACCGGACATTTTTTTCTTTTTTCTTTTTTTTTTTTTTTTTTTTTTTGTATTAACCCAGTCTGGTGTGTATATCCTCCAAAGTAATTAATGTTTGTGTGTATTGTTTGTTTCTTTTTCTGTTTGAAATTGTTAAAAGCTTACTATAAAACGAAATCTCCCGATTTTTATGACGTTACGACGCTAACTCAGTATACTAGCATACGATGCGATATGGTTAAGAACCTAACCCACGATAGGCTCATAAGAGTAGTGGTAGATGGACAAAAATCGGAGGCCTGCAATATAAATGCTGGAGTCCCTCAAGGGTCAATCCTGGGCCCAACTCTCTTCCTGATCTACATCAATGACCTCCCTAAACACATACTTAAATCATTCGTTGACATCTATGCTGATGACACGACCATCTACGGCAACACATCAAAGGCTGTAAATGACGAAGTTCTCTCGGATTCTCTCTCCTCTGATCTCGAGCGCGTGGTTCAGTGGGGGAAGATGTGGCTAGTTACCTTTAATGCATCTAAAACCAAACTCCTATCCTTACATCATCAACGCCCTGATCCCCAGCTGGCATCAATTGTGATGGATGGCTCTCGTCTGGGTGAGGCCCCGTGTTTTGACAAGCTTCTGGGTTTGACCTTTACTCCTGATCTGAAATGGAACACGTACATCAAGTCTGTTGCCAAGGTCGCAGGAAAGATAGTGGGATCCTTCTACCGCTCCAGAAGATATCTCACTACTGATGCAATTCTCTATCTATATAAAAGCCAAGTACGGCTAAGGATGGAATACTGTTGCCATATCTGGGCAGGAGCTGCCAAAAACTGCCTATCATGCCTTGACAGAGTACAAAATAGACTTCGTGGTTTAGTGGAGGATGCCCTTTTCTCTACCCTGCAACCCCTCTCCCACAGAAGAGACGTTGCGAGCCTATCCTTGTTTTATCGTTATTTTCATGGCAGGTGCTCGTCTGAACTCCAATCCCTGGTCCCCCCTCGCCAATCTTTCACGAAAAACACCCGTCTAGCTGAATCCACTGTGAAAAATTTCCCCCACTCTATATCTGTGCCTAAATCAAAACGCGGATTTCATGAGCAAAGCTTCTTTCTTAGAACTGCACGCCTGTGGAACTCTGTTCCGTCTGCCTGCTTCCCTCCGGACTACAACTTGGATGTCTTCAAGTCTAATGTTAACAAATTCCTAATGAACCGCCCCCCTAATTAAACACTTCATAAAATCTCCTCACTAACGTGATGTACTTGCAATAACCCTTATCCCTGAGTGGCTTCCGGGCCTTGATAAGTGGTGATCACTGTGTAAAAAAAAAAAAAAAAATATGCAAAGCCTAGAATGGATAACCCCGAACAGGTGAATCTAAACTAAGGGCATGACTTTCAAACCGTGTGACTCATTTCGCGCCCATCTTTAAATGGTTTTCTGCGACAATAGCGATTAAATTAAAAAATAATGTTGTGTATATGCTCTAAGTGTTGCTAAATAAACTGTCGGCTTTAAGCATGTAAAACTTTTATTTTATTGCCTATGAAGTTGACTATTTATCAAGTACCGAATTTTACTGCAACATTATATATACATACATACATATATATATATATATATATATATATATATATATATATATATATATATATGGTAAAACTGGTAATTAGTAAAAACCTGAAGAGAGTGCTCAATACTATTGCAGAGCAAATATGTGGTTTATTTTTTTATTACCGTTTTATCTGTTTGGTTATATATGTTTCGGATGTTGGACCGTGTTTACGATCTAACAGCCTCGTCAGACCTTACAGAAGTAAAAACATATATATATATATATATATATATATATATATATATATATATATGTGTGTGTGTGTGTGTGTGTGTGTGTGTGTGTGTGTGTTTTAAGGAAAAATCGTCAATACAAAAACATCTACTAGGGCATATAGATTTAATCGTCAATTCAATAAGGGAATTACATCAATAGAGGTAAGGAGGAGTAATGCTCTATATACGTGGGTATTTTGATGCCTAATACTTCTCATCAGAATAATTGAATTGATAGCTAAATCTATATGGACTAGTATTTTGTATTTTCGTTTTTTGGGATTTGTGTTTTCTTTTTGTATGTACACCCCACCTTTTTCTTAGCCCGATATGTCTTCATTTAAAGAATCTTCTAATTCTTATTGGATCCACTCGTGTATATATGTGTGTAATTTATATATGTATAAATTTACACCATCCATCCAGCGCGGCCGTAGCCGAGATTAAACTCACTACACGAGTTTGTAGAGTAATTCAAATATTGTCGGTAGCTGAATACTTGATGCTTCACCAGGGCTATCAAGGGTATTTTTATCGTGACGCCATCACTAGATGGGGTGCCTACCACGGTTTAGGGGAGTCTCATCATCGAGAGGGATAGAGTGCGCTAGTTTCTCGACCTGGTATTTTATCTCGCGGTACTTACAGCGCCTCGCTTTCCCAAATGGTCACCCATCTGGTACTGGCCAGACTTAACGTAGCTTAAATTCGGTGATCTCGCGGGAACCGGTGTGTCAACGTGATTGTGATATGTACACAGACACCGAGTTATATATATAACAAATCTCTTATAAATAATGGTTCGTATGTGAATCTGAAACTGTGTCGAATCAGAACAATGTATAGAAATAGAAATAAAAATAAATTTAATGATAGTTTCAATACGATATCGTTATCAAACGATGGTTTAATGACTGCTGCAGCGTAAAACTGCCAGTTCTGTGTAATTTTTATTTCATTTCGCTGTCCATGCTTACGGATCATATTTATATCTACATGTGCTCAATGGATGTTGCTTATTCGTGATTTTGGATCCCTATGTCGTAAATCACGGGTGCGTAGTAACGTCAATTTCCATTTAGAAGAATGAAGCATCTCGCTGCTCAACTCCCCAGTGCCCTCTGTTAGACATGATCCTAAATAGTAGCTCCTTATGTCCTAGTGGCAATATTTCTTGTTTGGGGTGGTTAAGAGTATAATTTATTTAAAAATGTGATTTTCGTCTGTTCTCCTGAAGCTTCGAATTTTTCCAAGATGGCGTACTGCTGCCGCATATTTTCTGCTTCAACAGGATATATTACGAAATCGATTTTATATCAGAAAATATGTGGCAGCAGTACGCCATCTTGAAAAAATTTAAAGCTACGGGGGAACAGATGAAAATCATACTTTTAAATAAATTAACAGGAAACCCCTTTAGTATACTTACGTATCAGGCAAAAATAGATATTGACACTAAAAATTATGGAAAATTATTGATTAAAATTGTAATTCAAAATAAAAATCAGTTTCATCGTATTTTGTTGATTCGCCGTTTAAGAGCGTGAATCCCGTAAAGAAGGGTGAGATAAGTCAGTTTATCATTTAACCAAGTAATAATGAATGCCGGATCGGCTTTTTTTTTTTTTTTCTTTTTTTTATAAATTAAAATTTAACTCAATACTTTCTCTCCTTTTTGGTAAGGATTCCTATTTTTGCATAAGACGCAAGTATACTCAAGAATTATTACTAGGAATGCGATTTTCACCTGTGCCCCAAAAGCTCCAAATATCTTATCGGAAAATAGACAGGTGGTACATCAGAAGCATTGTTTGGTGGTTAGTTAGAACTAAGACCAACGAAGATATAAAATTAAATAAAAAAGACGGGTTCTAATACTCGACGGCATATTCGCCAGAAAGAAACGCCGAGCGAGTTTATATTATTTCTCAAAAACGGCTCCACAACCATCGCTCTCATCTTGCGTGAATATCGCTTACGAGGATCTAATTCAATCGCTCGCTGCCGTAATGGATTGCAAGTCCATTCGTTTACTCATGATTTTGACGATATAGCCAAACGAAATGTCTGTTCGTATTTGCGGTCCACCGAGGCCAACTTGTCCCAGACATTGGCATCGATCGAAACCAGAATTTTCTATCCTCAAACCGCCGACGCCCCGTCCACTTCTGTCTGTCCGAGTGCTACTGCTGGCAACAACCTTAAAATCCAACACTGCGACCACACCCGACCAAGCCATAGCGATTACACCACCCACTGCCTGCAACAATGGTTCTGGCCACCATTCTTGCTTCTCTTAAACATAATAAGCCATCCATCACCAGGTCACCTTGCTTAGAAAACTCTCTCTCTCTCTCTCTCTCTCTCTCTCTCTCTCTCTCTCTCTCTCTCTCTCTCTCTCTCTCTCTCTCTAACTACAATAAGTATTGTTGCGCTTACTGTCTATTTTCTTTTTCTTCGAACAATCATCCTCCCTCCTCAACCTCTCCTTCATTACAGTTTGAATCTTCAGTTTTGAAATCATCATTGTATTTGTTTTTTTTTATTTTCTGTTTTTTCGATCGTTTTTTTTCTTTTCTAAAATAAATGTTTCTCTTCTTTTCTAACGTTTTTCTCCTTCTTCTGCTGTGCTTATTATTATTATTATTATTATTATTATTATTATTATTATTATTATTATTATTATTATTATTATTATTTCTACTTCTTCTTTCTCTTTCTTTTCCTTCTGGTGTTCTTTGTCTTCTTTTACGGCATTTTTTCTTCTCGTTTATTAGGACTATAAACGAGAAGAAAAAATACCGTAATCGTCATCGTCTTTTTCCTTCATTTATCTTCTTTTCGTCATCTTCTTCATTCTCCCTTTTCTTCTGCTTTAACGGCGTCTTTTCCTTTTTTTTCTTCTGTAGTCGTTGTCCTCTTTCTTTTCTCCTTATTCTTTTTCTTCTTATCTAATGTGGTTTTCGTCTTTTTACTAAACTCTAACGTACTATTTTTATACTTCGTCGTTTCTTTCTATTTCTTCTTCTTCTTTTCTTTTTTTCTTCTCTAATGTCGACAGCGCATTCTTCTTCTTTTTTCTTCCCCTCTCCCTCTCGCTTTCTCACTATCTTTCTTTCTCTCTCGTTTACGCTTTATACTTATCTCTTCTCCTTCATCTTCTATTGCATGCATTTTTATTCTTTTTCCATCTTTCCCTTTTCTTCTTTTACTCTTCATTTTTTACTTATTTTTTTATTTTCAATTTTCTATCATATCTCTTTTGCTTTTTGTCTTTCTTTGTTTTTCCTCTCCATATCTTTCTAAGCTCAATTATTAATTCAATAACCAAACAACACTGCAATAATATAGACTAATTATCACGGCGTTGCTTGGTCATTAAATTATTAATTGAACTAAATTTTTATAAAACTAGAAATACTTTGATTAAGATAATGTAGTTTTAATAGCAGACATTTTAAACTTCAATATAATTCTACAATGTTGGAATTTTAGATGATTTATTACACAACATAGAGAGAGACTTATGTTGCGTGAAACTGGCGGTGGCTTCTTTAAATGTTCTCCTTTCTTTCTGAGATTTTACTATCTTACGGAACATGTATTAAACTTCAAAAATACGGGGGGGGGGGGGTTCTACTTGTTCGTACGACTAGAACATTAATCGCATTAAGACGGCGGATTATTACTACAGTTGGTGGTAACTGGAGCCTGGAATTCAAGGTTCGAATTTTGTCATCAGTAGATCAGCTCTCTCTCTCTCTCTCTCTCTCTCTCTCTCTCTCTATATATATATATATATATATATATATATATATATATATATATATATATATATATATATATAGATATATATATATATATATATAGATAGATATAGATATATATATATATATATATATATATATATATATATATATATTATAATATTAAATGAAATGCTGTAGGATTACAGATTGTACAGCATATAATTATAAAATTGTCGCTCCAGAAAAGACGACATGATTCCATTTCCCTTTGATGAAAACCGGTTTTCATTTTGTGTGGCTGACCATCTACAAGTTGGACAGTTATGTACAAATGCTAAAAGCGATAAGAGCCTTCTATCATTGGAAATGTACCGTTTTCCAACTCATTCTCTCTACCAATTACAAATTATGACAACAGGACCATTACCAGCACCCTCAAAATGCATCGCTCGACTGCCAAAAATAACATGGAACGTGCCCAGAGTGATGAAAACAAAGTTTCCGGCCACAGTTATAGTTTTTGGTGTGGTTTCTAGTGAGGGTCACATCATGCTACATTATATTCTCGAAGTCGGCTTGAAATTCATCACCAAAGTGCTGAAGAGTGTGGTGATCCTCTCGTACAATCAGGTGGCCGCTGGCAGACGCTAGATATGGCAGTAGGATTCGGCGCCGGTCCATACGTCCAAAAAGACCCGGACTTATAAAACAATCCTAAGCATATAAAGAATTCATTCTGGAATATACCAGTATTCGTTGCTTTGAATTTTACGACTGTTCTTGTATCTTCATTCATTCAATCATCGAGTATCCTTTTTACTCTCTCATTTCACATTTAATGCTCAATTTATAATTATCAATGTTTATTTTACTAATAACATTTCCTCCCATGAAGTGAACCATTCATTGAAAATCTATGGATTTAGAAAAAAGAAAACTAAAAATTATTTGTACTCCTGTACATAATTTAATTCGAAATATATATATATATGTGTGTGTGTGTGTGTGTGAGAGAGAGAGAGAGAGAGAGAGAGAGAGAGAGAGAGAGAGAGAGAGATCCGCGCTGATAAGTCTCGTTGAACTAAACAAACGCTCCGTGAATATAAATATTAAATTATTATTGTATATATATATGAAAATAATATAATCAACAAAAATACAAGCGCAAAGAGATCGATATTTCCGCTTAATGGTTAATAAGTCTTCTTTATTGCGTTTCATATGAACGTTTCCTTTAATTCCATTTTTCTTGTTTTTTTTTTTAATTTTGCCTATACATTCTGTGGGATTCTATCAAATACGTATAATTTATTATACTAAAGCTGAGTTAACGTTTTCTTCCCTGAGGTTTTATTTCCTATATATTTTGATCACAAATTACGGGTTTAATATTTTTACTTTATGATTCTGTTATGTTAAATAAAACATTTAATTATTGTCATTAGCGTTAATTTGCAATTTACTCACCAAGTCCGTCATGCTTTACTACGTTTCAGTCTATTAGACACAACTTCTGTCATTCTGCGTTATTTGACTGCTGCTCTCATTGTAATAAGTGTCGATAACTGAGTCATGCATTAAAAACAATAGGGAATACCGTCACATGGATTAATACTATTAAATTCAATGCAGGAGAGAAAAGGGTTATAAGATCAGAAAGAGAAGGAGAAATATAGCTAATTTATTTTGGATTTTGTCGTTTTATTTTTTGTAAATTGAACTGGCTTTGAAACTCACATTTATCTTATTTAAATAATCTAACTTGAGTTCAACAAATGTTCTAGTATTATATATATATATATATATATATATATATATATATATATATATATATATATATATATATCTTTCTGTGTGTGTGTACATTTCCCTATGCAATAACTCTGTCAATTTTTAATCTACAGACTTGAAATTTGATATACAGGGTACTGAGACTTGGAAAAATCGATGTGATCAGTTTCGGCCAGAAATTTGGTGATTAAGGAGTCAAACTTCAACGATTTGACCTTTGAGAACTCTACCAAACTCGTCCGACATTTTTGGGTCTACACACTTGAAACTTTAGATATAGGTTCCTTGGACATGGATCTAACTTAATAACTAATGTGAGTCCAAAATAATACACGTTACGCGGTCGAAAAAGGGGTCAAAGTTAAAACAAAATTGGCCTCTGCGGTCTTTTCAAAATTACTCAGACAATTTCTGGTCTAAATATTTTAAATTTATATAAAGGGTATTCAGAGATAAGGCGAGCTTTTCATCGGTTTTGGTCGAAAATTTTTAGTTACCAATATATAAATGTATGTATGTATGTTTGCATGTCTATCTAAAACTTTCAATAGAGGCGACGGATTTTACAAAGATCAGTATCGTTTTAAAGTTCGACTTTTATACGACAAATATCGAAAGGTTGGCTAACAACATTAATATCTTCCCCTTCAACTAGGCACTTTCTACGGGGGGGCACTTTTTTCACCGATATTTTTTAAACTTATCCTCTCCTTTAGATTGTCTAGCCTTAATTTTAATAAATGTTCCATCCATTTTGGCAGTGGTCGTAACAGCATAGACGTTAGGTTTTTACCCCGTCCTTTTCCTCCTTCGCGGTACGGGTTCGAGCCTGCCTTCCTACTACCTCATTCTTTTTTTTTTATTATTGTTGTTCAACAGACACATCCAAACACCCAGGCAACGCCGAGCTGAAATACTAGTTTAGGATATATTTCCTGAGTTTTTGTAATGATTGCCAAGCAAAGCATGTTATATAATTTTTGCAGCGTAAAGGATATTATTTTATCTACATATTTAACGTACTAGCTCTCTCTCTCTCTCTCTCTCTCTCTCTCTCTCTCTCTCTCTCTGTATATATATATATATATATCCATATATATATATATCTCCATATATATATATCAACATATATATATATATATATCCATATATGTATTTATATATATCCATATATATATATATATATATATATATATATCCATATATATATATATATATATCCATATATATAGGTATATATATGTATATATATCCATATATATGTGTATATATATATCCATATATATATATATATATATATCCAACTATATATATATATCCATATATATATGTATATATATCCATATATATATATATACATCTATATACATCCATCTATATATGTATATATATATATCCATATATATATATACATATTTATATATATCCATATATATATCCATATAATATATATATCCATATATATATATATATATATCCATAATATATATATCCATAATATACATCCATATATATATCCATATAATATATATATCCATAATATATATACATATATATATATATATATATATATAGAGAGAGAGAGAGATCCATCTATATATATACATATATATGTATATATATATGTATATATATATATATGTATATATATATATATATATATATTTCCATCTATATACATATATCCATATATATATATATATATATATATATATATATATATATAGGTAAATCCATATATATATATATATATATATATATATATATATATATATATTAGTGATGGACGATTCCAATATTTTTCCCGATTCTGATACAATTACCGATTCCGTGATAAATTTCCGATTTCGATACAATTACATATTTCGATTTCGATTCTTCATAAATTTTTAATTATTTAACTATAAGATTGTTATTTTTCCCGATATTCTTAAAAAAAGAACATGTTAAATAGGCAGATACTTTTCTAAACGTCAAAATACACCTATGGAGAGTGATTTATCGATTTTAGCTTTACTGATATTATAAAATCAATAAATGTTTATTATTTTATCATTATTACCAGCAATGGAAGATTTTACTTTCAATAAAATCAAATAAAAAAGATAATTAAAAGAATCGTTTTGGCATCGGAAAATAGGCATCAATTTTTTCGATTCCGAAATCGATGCTCCGAAATGTTTCGATTTTTCGATTCCCGATTCCGATTAATTGTCCCAACACTTAATATATATATATATATATATATATATATATATATATATATATATATATATATATATATATTCTTCCATCTATTTCTATGACATTCTATCTATCTCTTCGCTCTTACTTCACTAAATAGCTGCTTCTCCCTCTCTCGCTATCTGTCTCAAACTCGATATATATGTATCTCTCATTTCCCTCACTATAGTTTAGCATTTTTTATTTCCGTCGGTACGCATCTCTCTCTCTCTCTCTCTCTCTCTCTCTCTCTCTCTCTCTCGCAACCTCTCTTACTGTCTGCCTCGCTTCCCCCCTCTCTCTCATTCTCTTATCCTCTCAGACTGTTTCTTCTTGTTTTTATGCCTTTCTCTATTCTTGACTACTTATTCCTCTTCCTCCCTCCCTTCTACGTTCATTACATAAAAGCCAGGTCAGTGGGTCAATGAAACATTAAACAGTTCATGTTAGAGGTTATCGCAATTAATTAACCCTCGCGTGTCTGTCACCCATGCCCCTTTGGCCGCAAACCCCTGAACGACTGCCAGCCAGCCCACGAAGACTACTGACCGATACACAAAGCTTCACCAGAAATTATAATCGTCTGGCAGAATACATTTTTAAAAAAATAGAAAAATAAGATAGTTCAGCACAACTACATAATTAAGCACTCACTGGATGTGTTTTATTTCCTTTCCTTTTGCTCAACCCTCGCAAGTTTAGCTTATCCTTATCCAACTGCGTTTTTATTAATTTCTTTTTTTTTTTTTAATCATTTTAGGTTTGGAGAACAATTTTTTTGCGTTCATTTTGAAGAATTCCAAGGCAGTTCAAAGAATTTTTCAAGTTTCGCGTAATGTAATGCACTAGCTTAATAACGCAAACTAAAGCATTGGCTAAACATGTATGAAATTATTTTTTTTTTTTATTTATAACATAATTAGAGTTGCAAAATAAATTACAACGGAGATTTTTTTGTGTACAAAATTTACGACTTTAAAAACACGAACATTTTTATCGAACTCTTTAATGGAGAGTGTCTCTAAGAATAGAAATTTCTGAAATGAATGACAGTAGCCATTATATAGAAATGTATGACTTTAAAAAAATATTATAAAACTAAACTTTCTTAATAGATCAAATATCTTGGACAGATGGTGCAATGGAGTAAAAAGTGGGTGGTTAATTTTAACGCATCTAAAACCAAGGTCCTATCTTTTAACCACCAACGCTCTGATCCTCACTTGACACCAGTTGTTATGAATGGATCCCGTCTCAAAGAAGCACTCTGCTTCGACAAGCCTCAGGGACTTACCTTCGCCCCTGACCTGAAACGGAGACTTATATCAAATCTATTGGCAAGGAAAAATGGTTGCCTCATTCTACTGTTCCAGAAGGTATCTCACTCGCAATGCCATCCTCTATCTTTATCAGAGTAAAGTCTGCCCTAAATTGGCGTACTGTTGCCATATCTGGGCAGGAACTGCTCAGAACACACTATCCTACCTTGGCAGGGTACAGAATCGGCTTCAAAACCTGGTAGGTGATGCTTTTTTTCTTCTCCCTGCAACCTCTTTCCCATAGAAGAGACGTTGCGAGCCTGTCTATTCTCTATCGTAATTTTCATAGCACGTATTCGTATGAGCTTAAATTTATAGTCTCCCATCACCAAACTTTCACAAAAACCTACAATCACTACCAACAATCCCCCCTACACTCTGTCTATAACCAAATCTGAACGGAGATTCCATAAACAGAGCGTTTTTCTTAGAACTGCTCACCTGTGGAACTCGGTTCCGCCTGCATGCTTTTCAGCTGACTACAACATGGTCGTCTTCAAGTCCAATATAAAAAATTTTATGTTTATTTAAATGATTATATTATAACCAACTTCCACCACAAACGATCACTAATCTGTCGTTTCAGTGACCACCTTACATTCATTGACCCTTATCCGCGAGTAGCCTTCTGGCCTAGATAAGCGGTGATTTCTTTGTAAAAAAATACATCGAGATACAAAAAAGACTAAATCAAAACATTAGAATAGAATTATCTCCCTTTATGATGTAATTAGAAGATTAAAATTAGATTGACGCAAAGACATTTTGAAACGGTATCTTAACTTTCTGTCAGTCTCGTAGAAAATTAGTAATGTTGATCCTGACTAGTACTTGAATCGATGAACGTTTTGGAACAGAAAGTGCGGAAAGTTTGAAAGTAGAAATGATTTAAATTGGGAATCATTAATATTACTAACATAAATTTCACTAAAAGAAAACATTTGGCAAATTAGTCAAAAACTTCTTAAAGGGAAGCCTTGGAAGATGGACTTTTCTATGGTTCGAAAAACTGGCGGTAAAAATATGTAATTACTTAAGTAAGTTATTTTTGCATATATAAATTATTGTCATAATCTATGATTATCTAAAGGACAAACGCCTCCCATTAACTTATTGTATTTAAAGTGGAAGATTTCTTTTTTAATTTATTTCAGACGGCGAGGTTTGTCTGAATTGTTATGTCCCCACTCATTTCATTACTTGAAATGATTCGTCATGTTTTGGTTGTAATATAGGTGTGGTAAAGAAAATAACTTTTTTTTTCATTTTTCACTTATATTTTATACTCAGTTTCTTATGTGTTTGTTTATTTTTGGGGGGCTTTGTGTGTGTGAGTTTTTGTAATTTTTTTCGTGTGTGTCAATGCTGCCAGCTGATTCTTTTCTCGAAAACCACTTGACAAATTTCTAATCTCGAATGATATAGAATACCTCTTGACCACACAGTCATTATTCACGTAATCGCGCGCGAAAATAAGAATGAGGCACACTTACAATCGGCGTCTTTTTGTCTCATTCTTTCATGCGTTACGCCTGAACGTGAACAGTTTTGAGTCCGAATACGCCAGCAAGGATGATAATGTGAAGAAAAGCCCTTTATTCTTAACGGGAAAGCATTATTCGTTTAGAATAAGTGGACGTACCTGCGTGTAGACAGAAGAATCAAATTATTAACATCTCCAAAACACAATGGTCCTGGATATGACCTTAAACTATATCCAGTGGTGAGGCCACAGCTTGCGGATTTGGGAGAGTGTGGAGCCACCCTTTAATTGGCAATGCTCCCAGGTCCACTCTGACCCTGAGTGATAGTACCTGTAAGAGTTCCAACTATGGGTTAAATAGAAACCGACTTGAAAACAACAAATATATTCTATTAAAAATGTTTCTTCAAAATCTTTGCATTCGGCATTAAATAGCCTGAAAAGGGTTGATATGCCGTAAAACAAAAACAACCAAACCAACCAAAACATAATCTTATTCTTGCTTTAGCAATAAAAAAAATGCTATGCTGGACTGGCACCGGTCTCATCATATTCGGTCTTGCCGAATCTTGTTTCCGTAATATTGCCTGGAATATTGCCTCTGTGGTACTAGTTTTCAAGAACTCTGATGAAAGAATTCGCCCCATAAGTTGGCTTTCGTTTTTCGCTACAATCTTCGAATAATTAATCAGTCTAGCGCTTCTGTATGTCGAAAATGCTAAACTTGTTTTTGACCAAGAGAATGTATGCAATCCCATTCTAATGAAGATATTCTCGCGATCAGAACGTATATACCATTGATGATGAAGAAAAATGAATAAATTACATTAGTTATTAAAAAATCAAATACCTAATGAAATTATATCCCGTACGGTTTGTTAATTCCTCTATGCAGTATATTTAGAAAAGGAAATATTCTCATCGAAAACCAATGAGTTCCAAATCATGGGTATGTTCTTTCTGTTTACGCAGAGACGGTAAGCTCAAAATTGAGCCAGTATTAATTATTTTTGGAATCTGTTTACATATCTCTGTGTAAACCAAAAGGACATACCGATAATTTGGAATTCATAGGTGTTTGATGAGATTGTTTCCTTTTCTCCTTTCCCTCATTTTTCCTACCCTCGCTAGTAATTTATGGTCTTTCGACCATATTTTTAAACGATGTTCCCCATATTGCTGACGTTTATTTTGAAAAGAGTCGACTGAAAGACGCCTCGATTGAGTTTTTCTTTTACTCCACTTTTCACTTACCTTTTTTTGTCTAATTTATGTTTTTAAACATTGAATTAGAGATAAGGAGAAAAAACAAGCAAGAATATATTTTAGAAGTGCGTTTTTGTTTTCTTTCATTGTCAATATTTTCTTCTTTAATAATATATACTGTTAAACTATTTTAAAAAAAAACCTCGACAATTAATAATGGCACTGTGCATAGTGTTATTCAAATGTTTTACATATATGTATATGTGTGTGTGTTTTCCAAAATTCATAATGATCAATTTATATATATATGTGTTCCAAAATTCATAATGATCAATTTATATATATATATATATATATATATATATATATATATGAATGGATCATTATGAATTTTAGAACACACACACACACACACACACACACACACACACACACACACACATATATATATATATATATATATATATATATATATATATATATATATATATATATATATATATATATATATATATATAAATTAATCATTATGAATTTTGGAACACAGCTACTAAGCTGTCATATTTTGGTTTAATTTTATGCAAAAAATAGGTGATAAATCCTTTGTGAAAAATTTACACACGCCCCCGCCCGTGTGTGGGTTTATTATAATACATTATTTAATTTATATTATAAAATTTAATTTATATAACATTATTGTTTTATACATTATTTAAGCATCCTTATTTTATAGTCAACAATATTCCACGGATTAAATGCCGTTGTCTGCATTAACAGTGACTTATTTTGAAATTATTTATATCTTAAACATGATATTACAGTACCATATTACAAATTATCACAGCTATCGGGTTTGCCTAGATAACAAAGACAAAATTAATAGGATTAATAAGGATTAGTTGCTACAACACATGTACTCTAGAAACTTGGCAAAGGGCACTCATTCTAAATCAACGGTCTATAACTTTTGCCCATTTTTAACAGGTTAAAAGTCTACTTTGTAATATGATATTTCACTTCCACAGCGGAACAATGTAAGACATAGAATTTGGGGAAAAAAGCACCCTAGAAGAGAGCACGTTTCATGGAAAAATGCCTGTGTAGCCTCCTTCTGCATTTCCTGTATGATCTCCTCAAGCGAATAGTAATAAGCTAGCACTTTCTCTTAGGGAGAAGGCAAAGCATGAGAGAGTAGAACCTACTAGAGCTGCATACAACCAAACGATAAATCATCCAACAGAGAAAAAACAGCTTTACAATGACCTATACTATGTTGTATTTGATTCTAAGTGAAACCCCCTGGCTGTAAGAATTTGATTCTGTAATATAATATAACTATATTTAAAATATAACTTACTCTAAAATGAATCAAAATGAATTTTTTTTTAATTCTGTTTATTAAATTACAATTTTGAAAAATTTTACTTTCATCTACAATAAACGTATTTTCAAGTCAGTCTTTTTAGAAAGACTGGAAAATACGTTAATCCAGGAAGATTGTTGCCACATTTGGACTGGTGCAATTAACACTAGTCTCACGCTCATATCCTAGACAGGATTCAAAAAAGAGTCGCAAACCTAATAGGTTCCGCAATACCAAACAACGTCCAACGTCTGTTCCATCGCTGAAATGTAGCATCCCTGTGTCTATTTTACAATTATTCTAATGGAAAGTGCTCTAACAAACTCAAATAGCTAGTACCTCCTCGACGTACATACTCACAACAAACTCGACTAGTAGTAAAAATACACCCTTACAATGTAGTAAAAATGCAATGTAGTAAAAATAAAATCTAGTAAAAATACAATGTAGTAAAAATACACGCTTACAATGTAGTAAAAATACAATGTAGTAAAAATACACCCTTACAATGTAGTAAAAATACAACGTAGTAAAAATATACCTTACAATGTAGTAAATATACAATGTAGTAAAAATACGCCCTTACAATGTAGTAAAAATACACCCTTACAATGTAGAGAGCTTAGATGCTGTAAAGCATTCTACTCAAATTTTGGAATTTCGTTCCAAGTTCTTGCTTTCCTGACTATTGACATGCAGAAGTTCAAGTGTAATGTGAACAGACATCTCGCTGCCTAACTCTCTACAAGTCTAGATTCAAATAATAACCCTTTACGACTTGGTGGCACTGTGCTTTGTTTGGGTGAAAAAAAAAATAAAGTAAAAGAGAACTGAAGTCAGAATTAATAGATTCAGTAAATCGAGTGTGAATTTGGACGACAGCATTGTGTGTGTGTGGAATAGTGTCGATTAAAAATCGAGATGATTAAATACATAATGTACTAAAATTAAGAAAGAGAGAGGAAGAGAGGAAGGTAATCAGACCTAAAATTAATACGTCAGAGAGATAGAGAGAGACGGAGAGAGAGATGGAGAGAGAGTCCGGCTGTACGATGTATAATTTATCAGCCAATCAGATGCATAATTGTGTTGATTGTTTCGCTCGTAGTAGCCGGATCTGTCCAGGCTTGAATCAAAAACTTTGACTCTTTAAAAATAAAGAATTCCATTTGAAATGATAGATGCACTGATCTCGTGGGACAGGGGGTCATGGGCGAGAGATATAGCGCGGGGATAGAAGAGGCTGAGGGTGGGTAGCTATAGATATGGAAGAGAATTGGAGAAATCAAGAAAGAGGTTCGGTGCGCGTTACTTTCAATGACAGTCAAATAAAAAAAATGCTCTTAAAAATTATATTGATGAAAGCGTAAGAATTTCATGCGAGGCACGATGAAGGTCAATCAGTGTAGTTTATAAAAAGAATTTTTTTTAAAAAAGATAACCATTTGTATTCTTTTTTTATTATTATTTTAGTTGTGCCCTTGCATATCTGTGAAAGGCTTTGTCCGTCGATGACCGATCAATTTTTTTTTGTTTGTTTTTTTACAATGGAGTTATAGCTTATCAAGCCCTGAAGGCCATACGAGGATAAGGATTATTGCGTGTCACGTCACCTGAACAGACAACCAGAAGTTGGAGAGATCTTCTTTGTTATTGAAGGCAAGCTTCTTTACTTTTGAAACCTTGAACTCTGCCAACTCATACGCTTGATCTTTAGTAGGTTCGATTTCAGTGTTGAAAGGGTATCTATGAGGTAAACTAGTGGTGCTTTATCGAAATAAGTTTTGAACTCCACGGAGAGAATTTGGAGATGTCCAGGGTTCCAACTTTTGATGCCGATAGAAAGCTCAGTTCTTTGTGTTTATAAATGATCGCACAAGAAAGGAAATGAGGTTATGGATCCGGCTTTGTTTCGTGCTTTCCAAACTTCAATTCGAGCAAAAACTCCGGCAAGCTTGTCTTGAACGTTACTGAATGTCACATCACGGCCTTGCAAGGATTTGTTCATGTCCTTGAGTCCGGCAAAAATCTCGACCAGGTAAACGAGCATCATGACAATCTCTTCATTGTTGGGGGGGGGGGGGCTTGGAAGTTGTTTTCGTTTTCTGGTAGGAAAATTTTCGCAATCATATGAAGTCTATACAACCGAGAGAGGAATTTCCAACTCGATAGCCAAAGAAACTTAGAAATCTCGTATGTTGCGCTCCCAATTCTTTGGCTCAAAGTAGGAATAGCCGATGATTTGGAGTCATTGTACGAAAGAAGTTGATTACTTTTTCCGCAACGTTCCGATAAACGTGGCGGTAGAGTTTTCGACGTAAGAGCATATAAGTGTAGTGAACAGTAGAAAGAGGTCACGTGTGGTCGTTCATTCTTGACAAACGTAATGAAATCATTACTAGAGCACTATTAGTAATTCTGCCAGCCAAGTCCATTAACTTCAAAAAGAGCCCATAATAACTAGCATATATAGCTGCCAATGTGGTTAGCAGATTATTGCAAAACAAAGTCTTCAATCATCTTTCCCTTTTTCTCGTAGCGAGCGAAGTTAATGAACTCGGTCTCCAGAAACGTATCTGTAAAATAGTCTAATTGTAAGTTAGCCTGGAGCGTGCGTTGCTTAATTTCAGAGCAAATTTGACAGCATACATGTGACAATATCAGCAATCTGTCGGCGGATTCCTTTTTGCTTTTGACCAGATCCTTAGTTCCATTATTTTTTCTGTACATAAATCGATAAATTTCTCAGCAATAGTGTGCGGTTTCTTTCACTTCACGATTTGGTATGACACTTCATAGCTGGGTTGTAGTGCATTTGAGAAGTGTCGCTTCACGATCAGATCGACACGTTTCAAAGTTTGGAAGATCATAGTGATGCATTTAACATAACCCGTGAACAATGCACACATTGTGCATATACCACGAAATCACGCAATAACATTAGTGAATCCAAAATTGATGTAGCTGTCATTTCATTTTCGAACCTTCGACATCATAGAAATAAGAAACTAAAATAAATATAAATAGATTTTAATGTTCTGTAAAGTTCAAGCATCGTCTCATTCGAAAGGTAACTTTCCATATTTTTGAATTAATTTTTATTTTAATTTATTATTAGATTATTTTCTAATATATACTTTATTTATAGGTATTAACGATTATGTTAAGTATTATTTGGCTCTTATTTCATTCTGGTTTTGCCCTTATAAAATTTAATGAGTATTTTCTGTAAGAAATTTTATAATTATAAGCAGCCCTTCACTGGCAGATTTGGCAACCCACTGTCTTTGTTTAGACCAATCAAATTGGTCCATGTTTTAATCGCCAGCAATGAGCTTGGCGGGCTTGCGATGCGTTTTTCTCTTTACAGGCAGTTTGAAAGGACTAGATTCTAGGAATTCTAAGAAAAGGCAGGTTAATACTCCACTAACAGGGTTACCCATAGGAAGACCGAAATTTTGCTTGTAGAAATTGTTATTGAATTGAAAATAAATCATGTCTAATAACAAGTCTAATAATTTTTATAAAAGTGTCGGGATGAAACGGTAAGTTAATGTTTCATTTTTTAGGTGGAGTAAATTTAAATATTTTTTTAATAGGAACATCAGTGTATAATGGTGTTATATCTAAGCTGTGTATAATTTTGTCATGTTCATAAATGTTTTTTTATCTTGTTGAGTAAATCTCTTTCTTGAGTTCTTTATGTGGGAAGTACTGATAGTGTTTATTAGTGGAATTGGGATGTTAGATATAGCCCGTGCAATTTTGTGTGCTGTACGACGTATGCCAGATATTATGGGGTGCATAAAAAAAAAATTTAGATCCTTGAAGAAGCAAATAAAAGAAAACAATTTTAGATCCTTGAAGAAGCAAAGGAAAAAAAACAATTTTAGATCCTTGAAGTCACTACTTCTAAAAATCGTTTCAAAACAAAACAAAAAAAAATCACAAATTAGCAAAATAAATATTACAATAAACAGGTCAAACAAGAAGTCAACAAATCACATAAAAATAAGGAAAATATGAAGTTGAGATAGATAAGGTAGAAAAAAAAGAAAGAATTAGAACACGTCTGATTCGCTGTTTACTCTAACCCTTCGGCAAAAGTTGTTCAACACGCTAACGGTAAAAGGAGAACTCCGTCGCTTAGAGCATTGAAAATAAATCGTTCGGTAGAAGACGTTCTAGAACTGAGGTCAGAATCGGTTGGCACAGGTTGGCTTGATGAATGTATGACCATCAACTAGAAATTGCTTTTATGTGTTTAGTGGTTTTTTTTTGTTTTTTTTTTGTTTTTGTTTTTTGTGGTTTGGTTCTTTTCGTCTCTGGTGTTTTTGTTTTCTTTTATTTTTTACGAACTTGTTTATTTATTTATTTTTTCGAAGATGGGGGTACTTTCCCTAGTGTAACAGTCGCCAGACCAGCAGCAATATTTTGTTATTTCACCCAATTCTCAATATCTCACAAGTCTGAATTCTCAAGTCCTTTGTTTCTCTCTCTCTCTCTCTCTCTCTCTCTCTCTCTCTCTCTCTCTCTCTCTCTCTCTCTCTCTCTCTCTCTCACGCGCACGCGCATATAGCACTCAATTTTCCTTCTATATGCAAATATCTGTCTATCACTCTTCTTGCTGAATTTACCTATTCCTTTATTTTTTATCATTTGCATTTCTAGTGAATTTCTAGCTGTGTGTGTTTGCTCTTTTTTCTTTTTCTCGCTCTTCTATCTCTCTCTTTTCTCTCTCTTTCAATATATGTATATATATATTTCTATCTCATACTCTCTGTTTCTTCTCTCTCTCTCTCTCTCTCTCTCTCTCTCTCTCTCTCTCTCTCTCTCTCTCTCTCTTATATATATATCGAATGTAACCTTGATTCTGGTTTCTATAACGTCCCCTTTTTGGGTCTGATGAAATGGGTTCCTTTGAATTGAAATTCCACTGAAACATCTATGCAGATATGTAACCAATAATGTCTGTATAATCAATAGATTATATATATATATATGTATATATATATATATATATATATATATTTGTAGAAACGTGTATATATATATTTGTAGAAATATGTTTCTACAAATATATTTCACCTTTTTTTGTATACTATTCCTTAATTTATGAAGTTCAATGTAATTACAGAGCATGCAACAAACAAATGACAAAAATCAATCTTCCAAATTTCATGGTATTGACCATCTTACAATTTATTCCGTTGACATTTTCAATTCTTGGCAGCAACTGTTTTGTCGTGCAAAATCATTAATTATTATATCAATCAATGAATCTATTTTGCCCTTTACTTATCAAAAAGAAATAGCAACTATCAATCGTCCAAATGGAAAATGCATTTGGGCATGATTACAAAATCCGAAAATTGGAAGAGAAGTTATTTTTTTATTTTACCTTTTATTACGCCAGTTTGAATTTTCAAGTCATATATATATATATTAGTATTTGGACAATTAACCGAAATCGAAATCGAGTTCGAAAAAATCGGAACTTTTGGTGGTATCAGAATCGGAAAAATGTGTACCTATTTTTCGATGCCAAAAATGATTCTTTTATTCATCTTTTTATTTTATTGGATTTTGTTTGAAACAAAATCTTCCACTGTTGGTAGTAATAATAAAATTGACCTACCAGTAAAGCCAAAAGCTATAAATCATCTCCACAAGTGTGTCTTTGCGTTTCGAGAAAATATATGCATGTTTAACACGTGTTTTTACTGTAATTCTGACAAAATAACAACTTTATAGTTTAATATTTAGAGATTTATGAAGAATCGAAATCGGTAATTGTATCGGAATCGGGAATTTAGTACGGAATCGGTAATTTTATAGGAATCACGAAAAAAAAATATTGGCATCGTACCATTACTAATATATATATATATATATATATATATATATATATATATATATATATTAGTCATCCACACACTGTACTGTTTCGCTGTATCACAACTCATCAGTGCAGCTAGACTAGCACCTCTTCCAAGCCGAGGATTGAACCTAGTTCCATCGCGTTGGTATTTGGCAGTTCTACCCATCGACTCACGGGAGCGGTGCTCGTAAGTAATTTCCACAAATATCTATTTCAAACAAACATTTGTCCACCACTGTTATAGTGCTCAAACCGTTTTGTTTACAACCAAACAGCGAGCATCGTATTTACAGCCAATTAAATAGCGGGTGCGATTTTTTACGACAGTGCTCTAACCAAAGAGGGGAGCTTGAAATATATTTTGTAGGATTGAACCTAGTTCCATCGCGTTGGTATTCAGCAGTTCTACCCATCGACCCACGGGAGCGATGAACGAAGCTGATATAATGCTCTTCTTTGATTACTTTTCTCTTTCGTCATCTTTCATTCCATCTCGTATTTATTATCTACGAATAACGCATCCTCTTCTGGCCTGTTTTATCTCGAACACTTTTGCATTTTCCATTAACTTTTCTTTTCTTTTTTTTCTTATACTCTTCTTTGTTTGTTCGCCTTCCCCTCTCTCCCTTTCTCTCTTATGTTCTCTCTTTCTTTCACAAACAAATTAATTTTATTTAAAAAATTTTCCTTAATATATTTCTCTATTATTTTGTCTTTTATCATACATGTCTCCCATCCCTCCATTTCTTCCTTCATCCCTCTCTATCACTCTCTCTCTCATTGTTATCCACTTTCTCTTTTCTCTCTCTCTCTCTCTCTCTCTCTCTCTCTTTCTCTCTCTCTCTCTCTCTTTAAATCATCAATTTTCTCTCTTTCTGACATCAGTTGTCTCTTTCTTTCTCTCTCTCGTTCTCGCTCAAGCTTTCTTTTTATCATTCATTTTCTCTCCTTTTTAACACCCAACCTCTCTCTCTCTCTCTCTCTCTCTCTCTCTCTATCTCTCTCTCTATCTCTCTCTCTTTGACTCTCTCTCTAGTATATATTTTTCTTCATATAATTGTTTTTCTATCATGCATTCCATTATTCATTTTCTATTCTCTCTCTTTCTCTCTCTCTCTTTCTGTCTGTCTGTCTCTCTCTCTCGCTCTCTCTCTCTCTCTCTCTCTCTCTCTCTCTATATATATATATATATATATATATATATATATATATATATATATATATATATATATATATATATATATACAACAGGCTCCGTCAGTCTTTGACAGACTATGGATACCCACGACACGTAAGAGTGCCTGCGTGTAAAATTTTTGTGGTAGGAGGTGCGTAATCTCCAACCACATCTCTCCTGGGTCGACATTGTTAAATACCAGTGGCAAGTGAAATGTATGTACAGGACGGATGGAAAAAAATACCGAGATAATTGGAGAGCACATAGAGCGCCTAGAATTCCCAAGTGGTCACCCATCTGGTACTAACCAGGTTCAACGTTTCTTAACTTCGGTGATCTGACGAGAACCGGTGTGATTATGCATATATATATATAATCTGTATCATCATTTTACTCTTTTCCGTTCTCTCAATAGCTCTACTTCTATTGTCATCCTCTCTCTCTCTCTCTCTCTCTCTCTCTCTCTCTCTCTCTCTCTCTCTCTCTCTTTCTTTCTCTCACTCTATTTTTCTAACATCTAATGTCTCCCTCTTTCTTTGTCACACGATCACTCATTGTCTCACTCACTCTCTACTTCTTACTTACGTTCTATTACTCTCGTTTTTCATGGTGCTTTGTTCACCCCTCCCTCGATTTCGTCTTTTCTCTTTTATCCATTTTAATTGCTTCTTGGTTTTGCGTTGAAATCAATTGACGCAAATTGTATCTGGTCCCTCCCAACCTCTCTCCCTCTAGGGCTATCCTCTTGTACCCCTCCTCAAACACGAACCCTCCTCAGACCCATTTATCCCCTGTATCAGTGACATGCGTTAGAAGAGAGAGAGAGAGAGAGAGAGAGAGAGAGAGAGAGAAATAAAAAGATGGAGGGGTGAAGGGGTAAGTTGAGAAGGGTGGTCTGTGGGTCAGAAACCTCCACCCCACCGCAACCCCACGGCCTGCCTTTTTTGTTTATCCTGTAATTCGATCATCGTTATTGAATTTCCCTAATCACAGACAGATAAAAGGAATCGTCAGAAATCATATCTAATTGACATTCTCCCCTCCGGAGCAACAAAACAATATTTTGCTCTTTTTTTCTTCTTTTTTTTTTCTTTTTTTTTTTTTTCGAAAAGCAAAGTAAAAGACAAATAATGGAACGAAAACAAAAAAAACATAAAGCATACACGTCAAAAAGATATGTTAAAGAAAAAAAAAAAAGAAACGAAAAAATATACAAAGCTGCCGTGGTTGATGTAGAGGATGATGAAGATGATGACCACTCCGATGATGGTGATGAATGATGCCAGCACTAGGGGAAGGGGAAGAATATGTATGTCCTGATGATCAAAGGTTTATCGTAAAATCGTTTCCTTTAATTTACACCTGTGTCGAGAAATGGCCGCGTCAACGACAATGAAGCTGGGCAGAATGTAAGTGTAGCCTAATTTGACTGATTTGACAGGAAAAACAGCAAAAGAAAACACAACCAGGGTATATCTCAATTTAATCTTAGTCCGGTTCTAAATTCTGTTTTTCAGAACACCAACCGAGTATCCAAACTCTTACCCTTAAGATTCCAACTATTCCGACTCGACATCCCTTTTATTTATTGAGATTGTCGGACTGACTTCCTCATCTTGGTTATTATAGTCACAACGTTTCGGCCGTTTTGCCCTCCGGCCTTCATCAGGTGTTTTGTATCGAACTGGGGAACCGTTTGTTAGGAGTCTCGAACCCAACCCTTTATCATTATTACGGGGGTAAGAAACGGTTCCCCAGTTCGATACAAAACACCTGATGAAGGCCGGAGGGTAAAACGGCCGAAACGTTGTGACTATAACAACCAAGATGAGGAAGTCAGTCCGACAATCTCAATAAATGAAAACACCTCATCTCAAAAATACAGACAATTACTATCGACATCCCTTATTTTAAAGTTTCAAAAATCCAAGTAAAATAGAAAATGGAACTTCGGTTTACTTTCGCCAGCCTCCATGCTATCGTTTCCGTTATAATATCCTTTAGTCATCACTTGCTATGAGCGATGTTTCTGACAAAGGGGGAAGAATTGCTGTTTTCTCGGTCGAGAACTATCTATCTAACTCATATTGTTGATTATTTTTTTTACCTTAAAGCAACGTTAGCTTCGTACCTCGATTGGCTTGATACCTTGTCTAGCGCGATTTCCACGATAAATATTCAGATTGTCTGTTTCTGGATCAGTGCGAAGTGGACTGGAACTTTGGGGAGGCTTAGCACCACCTAAATTCCTGTGAAGTCCAATGGTTTTTTTACGAATGAAAAATCAATGGTAAACGGCTATTGCGATAACGCTAGCTAATTTCCAAAGGTTATCGAAAATGGTGGTGAGTACTGGAAATCTGAGAAGACTTATTGTTACTCAGACTCCCGGGAACGCCACAGGTGGTTCTCAATAAGAATTCTTTAATGATAACCCGTGTGAAATCTCCAAGTGAGTAATAACAATAACAACAACATGTGAACTTCCGGGAACTGAACTGTAAGAAATCTTATAAACTGTGTTTGTCCGTAAAAAAGATGACATCAGCCTCAGATGATATCATGCAAAATAGTTGTGAGGGAATAAAGAGGCTGAAAAGATCGAAAAGGAAGAGCACTAACCAAACCTCTGTTGAATAGCCGGGGAGGATGTATAACGAATTTATATATGTGTGTCATGCATATATATTGTTTATAATGAGTCTCTTTTAACTTATGTGTGTTAAACGTTCTGATATGTGATTCGTTTAGTGTGTTCTCTATTATGTGTTGATGTGTGTATACGTATATTAGCAGTTTATAGACATCGTTGTTGATTGGAACACCGGCAAAAACGCATACTATTAGCTTCCATGCGTCCTGAAATTAAAGGTGCTTTTCTCTGAAAGTGAAAACGCTCAGGCATGAATTATATTTTGATATAATCATTTCTTCCTTGCTGGGTTCCTTTTAAAAATTGGCACGCTTTGTATAAGATTACATTTTTCTAAGTCGCCCCCTCCTGACTTCCATGGACGTTCTGTCCAAAAAAAAACCTGTTCGTTCGCTAACGCGTTGCGTATCGAACTGATCTCCCGTTGTAATTAAAACTCAAAATCTATATTTTCTATTACGCCATCGCTACACGTAACCTAAAGATCCTTGCTGGGTTTTTGTCACGTATCTTTGTTTATAGTATGATTAGCTTAAATTTCATCTATCAAATTAACATTCAGTTAACATTTTTTGTGTTAGTTATGAAAACTAACATTCTTTTCTGTTAAAACATTTTAATATAAATAATTTAATGTGTAAATATTAATACCGATCATGATAATAAAAGTCGACCAGCACATCTTCCGGCGTTGTTCGGTCAATATCAAACACCTCCATTGGAAAAGTGCGGAGATTATTGACGAAGGCTTATTGTCACTCAAATCCCAAGAGATGCCCAATGGTCGTTATGAGCGAGAAATCAATGATGCAAAGTTATTTATAACGGTTATCGAAAAAGGTGAAGAGAACTTAAAATCTGTGGAATTTTGTTGTCAACTAGACCCCAGGTAACATCACCGATTATTATCAGTGGACATCAGGAATGATAATGACCTGTCTAAGAATCCCTAGCGAGTATATATAATAATAATAATAATAATAATAATAATAATAATAATAATAATAAAGGGAGCGTAGGCAATGCATTGTGGATGCCTTGTCGGCAGTTCCCGTAACTCTCGCTTCTTCATATTTGTCTCTCAGTTATCGTTCAGAACGTGTGAGTTTTCTGACAAAGGGAGAAAAAAAAGCTGTATTCTAGGTCGGCAGAATTTTTGCATAAGTAGTCGCCTGAGATGTCGGACATTTTCTGTTTCTATTTCTATCCTTGTAACCATATTACTTATAAGGGAGCTGGAGGGAAACGTTTTACTGTGCAGATGTTATCCGCCTGATAGTCAGGGACCCGAACCTTAAACTAACCACTAAGGAAAACGTCCTATCAGGAGGTGCAAAGTACTGGGGCTGCTGTAGTGCCATTTGGTGAATGGATTCTAGACCATACAGTAGCTTCTGGTGGGGTTTCTCGATGCAATAATTGTTACGGCTTTACCTTATCATGGTCTGCAAAAAACATATATTTCTTCATTACTTTTTCTCCCTTACTTTTCCTCTCTGCCCTGCTCTAACCAAGTCTGTCGACCATAAATAATAAAATTCCATCATGAAAAGTCTCCAGAAAAAATACACTATTAAACTCAGATCCCCAACTTCCAACGTCGACTCCCACTACCATGTCTCCTCCTCCAACATCAGGAGTTTATATCCCAACCTTCCAAGGGTTGAAATCAAATTACAGGAAACCAAAGCAGACCTATTCTTTCTACGCGAAACTAGCATTGGACCGACTATTTCCCTAGATGAGATCATAATTAAAGGCTATTTTAATTTAACATCCAAATCTGCTCCCCAAAATCGCCATGGGCATGGAATATGTGCCTTTCCATGTTGTAGACACATCTTCAGAGAAGACCCTAAATTACCCTATATGTGCTTTTGGACTGCACTTTCTCCCACCACTGCGTTTATATTTGCCCTCTATCGCCCCTCCCCATAATAGCGTAGTTACTATCTTTAAGAGTATATCAAAGAAAAGTGACAACATCGTCTCTGCTCATCCTTCGGTTAACATTCACGTCTATGGAGACTTCAATATTCACAATGAAGAATGGTTAACCCACTTAAATAAGATGAGGGGAGGTTCTGTCAAGATTTCTCTATTATTATGACCTCACTCAGATTTTCACGAACCCACCCGTGTACCCGACACTGATAGTCAGTATGCAAGTCTCCTAGACTTTTTTCTCACAACTTGCGCTGAGCTATGTTCGTCTTCCGTTTCTCCCCACTGGGATCTACCGACCACTCGGTTGTCTCAGTTAAGATAAAAACAAAATGTAATAAGTCTTCAGACGAACCTCTCCATCATACAGTATATCGATATTCTATGGCTGACTGGGATAGACTCCTCACATTTCTATCCGATCTATTTCTGCGTTCCATGTTTAAAAAGAATGTGTCCTCTATAGTATCAGACGGGACAAATGGTTTATTGTAGGTTTAGACTATTTCATACTCTCAAAAAAAATTCCAGCAAAAACCTAAGAGCTAGCCGTGGTTCTCTCCAGAATGTGCGGCTGCTATTGCATATAGAAATCAGTTTTTACATAGCGTCAAACGTAATAGATGTACTAAAACCGCCTTCAGGACTACCAGCAATTAGTGTAAAAGAGTAACAAAGAACACGAGAGAGTTGCATGCTCAGTCCGTCAAGTCCAAAGTACTTGAGCAGCGGCTTGGTTCCACCAATTTTTGCATATAAAAAACAGGGTCCTTAATAGGAGTGTGTTGTCTATCCAAACCATCAATGAACCTGAGGTAATTTCGTCAGCATTGGACAAAACCAAATCTTTTCCTAAGAACTTTGCAGCTAATTCTACCTTGTGCGATCAGGGACGCTAACCCCCCCCCCCCGTATTTCCTCCTGTGTCTGAAAACACGCTATGCGACATACAAATATACGTGCGTGATGTATCCAAGCTAATCAAAAACCTCGATACCAGTAAAGCAACTGGACCTGACGCCATTCCTATTATAGTGCTGAAAAAGCTTCAACCAGAACTAGCTTCTATACTTACAAAGCTGTTTAAGCGTTGTCGTAATAAGAATTGCTTCCCAACACCCTGGAAAATCTCATCAGTATATCCTGTTTTAAAAATTCAGGTGATCGGTTATCTCCCTCTCAATATAGACCAATCAGTCTCCTGCGCGTCATGAGTAAGTTGCTGCAATATATGTTAAATAGAGAAGTAGTCAACTACCTTAGCAAAAACAACTTCCTTGGTGACATGCAATATGGTTTCGTTCTGTTAGATCTACAGAAGTTGTGCTAACAGTTATATCTCATAGGATTAGCGAAGCTCTCAACGTAGGTTTCCTTTCTAGAGCAATTGCCCTTTACATATCAACGGCATAAAGGTCTACTGCACAAAATATCCAGCTACGGTAAAGCTGGAAATGTTTTTTCAATTATTAAATCATTTCTCTCTGATAGGTTCATAAGAGTAGTAGTTTTATGGCAGAAATCAGAAACTCACAGTATTAATGCTGGAGTCCTTCAGGGGTCCACCCTGTGCTCAACTCTCTTCCTGATCTACATCAATAATCTCCCAAATTACATCCTAAAGTCATTTGTAGACATTTTTGCTGACGACATTACCATCGATGACAACACTTCAAAGGCTGTAAATGACCAAGTTTTCTCTGATTCTCTCTCCTCTAATATTAATCGCGTGGTGCATAGGGAACGAGGCCGGTGGTTAATTTTTATGCATCTAAAACTAAGCTATATTTACTTCATCAACCCTCTGATCCCCGTCTGATATCAATTGAAATTAATGGCTCACGTTTTGGGGAGGCGCCATCTTTTGACTTTTAGGTCTGGCCTTTACCCCTGATCTGAAATGGAACACGTACATCAGATTCGTTACCAAGGCTGCTAGAAAAACGGTGGGATCGTTCTACCGCTCCAATAGATATCTCGCTGCATAAGAACCAAGTACGCCCAAGGATGGAGTACTGTTTCCACATCTGGTCAGGGGCTCATAGAAGCAGCTTATCCTGCCTTGACAAAGTTCAAAATAGATTTCGTAGACCGTTGGGGCATGCCATTTTCTCTTCCCTGCAACCTCTTTTCCATAGAAGAGACGTTGCAAGTCTGTCTCTGCTTTATCGTTATTTTCATGGCAAGTGCTCGTTTAAGATCTAATCTATGGTCGTCCCTTGCCCGACTTTCACGAAAAAAACTCGTCTAACTGAAACCACTATCAATAATTTCTCACACTCTTTATCTGCGCCTAAACCTAAATTAGATCTTATGAACAAAGTTTCTTTCTTAGAACTGCATGCCTGTGGAACTCTCTTCTATTTTTCTGCTTTCCAACTGACTACAATATGGTCGTCTTCAAGTCTAACGTAAACAAGTTCTTGATGAGCCATCCCCTAAAGTAATCCAATTTACAAAAATTATACTACTAACAATTAGTACATTTTCCCAATGACTACTATACACTCATTAACCCTTATCCTTGAGTGGCCTCCGGGCCTTGATAAGTTGTGACTCCTTTGTAAAAAAAAAAAAAAAAAAAGCTTGTATCGAACTCGTTTTGCCATTGATAGACAATAGGTTCACTTGTTCCATCATCCCGTTTCTATCAAATATCAGATTTGGCGCCGTATCATTACATAAGCCACTGAATGAAAGAATTAGAATCATACACGCCATACGCACCCTTTTTCCTCCTCGGCCCTTGGGAACATAAAGCCCCGGGTAGCTGCTTCAGATTTTAAGGTGCTTTTTGACCCTTTATTCTCACGTGACGTTTCCGGGTGTCGTAAATCATAATATGACATTTCCGAGTTCTTCCGAACGACAAGGTTTTGAAATCAAAACCCAGAAAACTTAAATGGAAATGTATCCCCGCGCAGAGAGAATTGTGGCCGGGCGAATTGATAGTAATAGACAATTGGGAACTTTGAAGCGATAAAACTGACCGCTTTAATAAAGAAAGAATAAAAGAAAGAAAAGCTTCATTGTCCTCGGTCGCCGTTCAACGAATGATCGACTAGATGCGGGGACAAAGAGCTTTGCCCTTTAAAGGACAGCTCCGTGGTGATAGGCAAAGAAGTGTAGTTTTATCCGTGATTTTGGAACTCTACAAAAAGAATTATGGTAACTAGATGAACCCTGTAATTCAGACTCTGTGATTATTTCTCTTTCATCTCTGTCCGAGGTTTCTATTTTTTTTTCTTTTCTTTTCTTTTAAATCAATTTATTAATAATGGAGACGGCCATGTTTTATGGAAAAAAGATTGTGTACATTTTTTTTTAATTCACCCGTGCTATTTTAACGTATTTTGTATTGTAACGTTAGACGTTTTTAAAAGATAAAGAAATATCAACTCTCTGAATTATTAGGTTTGGATAAAAAAAAAAAAAAAAACAACATTCTAGCGACATCAGAAAATAAATATTAAACCAATAGGAACAAGAAGATTATTATGGCGGGGGGGGGGGCGAACGATGAGAAAGAGTAGGAGGCAAATGATGATGATGATGATGATGATGATGATGATGATGATGATGATGATGATGATGTAGGATTTTACAAATGTCACCCATGGAATCCTTTAGAAAATGAATCTATTTATCTAACACCTATCGCTTGTTTTCTTTGTTTGTTTGTTTGTTTTTTTAATTTTTCTTTTACTCTGAAATAATATTTTAGTTTCTTGCATCAAGTGGCTCTATGCCTTGTCTGAGGCGAGTTCCATAAAAATCCAATTATATTGCTAAAATAAACTTAATTCATGTCTGACTTCTCGAACAAGGTTCAGTTATGAATTTCCAACAGCCTTAGTTTTATGGCCTTTGCAATCACAGCTGAATACGACGTGCAAAATTATCAAAAATTCTAACACGCTCCTCTCTTGGCACTGCTCAATCTTTTTCTGCGACAGTCTTCTCCAGTTCAGAAATAGTCTGGAAATTGTTTTAATAAACATTATCTTTCATATAACTCCACAGATAAAATATGCGTGGGTTATGATCGTGTAGATATGATGCTCATTCTGGATTGCACATGTAATCGATAAGATGATCACCGATGTGGCCACGTATATCATTGGACGTTGTAAAACATTCATGACTAAATCTTGGTGGACAATTAAGGCATCTCTGGAAGTTTATTCGTAGCAAATCTGGTTTGATTATAGAAAAGATTATGAATTTTATTAATAATTAAATAGGTGCTTCTTTTTGGTCGGTGGGGGGTTACTATCATGTACATAACCTATATATCGGAAACGATGTAAGTGATTTAAAATTAACATTTTTTTACAATTTTGTATGTAGAGCTCTGGCTATGTACTTACTCCATCTCTTAAGATTCAAAATGGCTGAACACTAATTATACATCTCAACACTGTTTAAGATACAGTAAATTTGCTAAAATTATTTTAATAAGCATTTGTGAGTCAGAAATGAGTAGGTGGCTCAAAATAGATTGTTTTTTTACTAATTTCCCAACAGTGTTACTTTTAAAATAATTTATGTTGGTGTTAGTAACGATTACCTAAACCGAAGAAACTGTTATTTCAGATATAAACATGACAGCCGGACCGATGGGCGGAATCCATTATATACTTGGACACATCTGAAATAAGTTACATCCATTTAAACTGCGCATTTAGTCATGAAAATGCATTTTTAAACAAAGTGATGTGCCTACAGACCGAGCATCTCATAACCACGCATAGTCGCCTCTATAAATTGCGACCAAGATAAAAAAAAAAAATTCTTTTGATTGACAGAAACTTTTATATACGTTAGTTGTTGGGTGAACTATGGAGTTGACTTCTATTGATGGGATAGTTTAATAAATATCCCCTGCCATGTGTGGGGCAAACGTGTCCACTTATAGTGACCCACTAAAAATACCTGACCTCTTGTCCAGTAATCTGACCTTTGAACTAGTTCAACAAATACAGTGAAAGTTTCAAGATGCGCACTAGATTTTGGCAAAGGAGGAGTAGTTTTTTACTGCGTTTGTAATTTTATTTAACTGTTGTTTTGAATTGTTGTTCATTTCTTTAATTTTGTTTTCAACGTTCATTAAATATAGTTAACATCTTTTGTTAAAGAGCCCTGCCTTCTTCAAGAGATGAGTCTCTTCGTCAAAATGCGGGTCTTATTGAAAATGTTTTATTATGTACCGAAGAAAATAGAATGCAATCGTGGCATTCAGTGTTTGCATAAAACCCTATCGTTTCTCTTATATGTCTGGCCACATATGAACAAACACGTACTTATCCACTATTCCTCAATGCACTCCACGGTAGCGTTTATATTATATTTTGAACGCTATAAACCTCCTCCTAACAGTTAAATAGCTTAATTTTAATTTAACTCTTACCCTAACCCGGCAAATGTCTAGACGATATGCATAAAAGTAGGTCAAAAGAGTGCGCGCGCACCAGCCACCCCCACCCCCGTCTCTCTTTCACTCTTAATATTTATAAATTTATCGCTAAAATAACAATATATATATATATATATATATATATATATATATATATATATATATATATATATATATATATATATATATTGTTATTTTAGCGATAAATTTATTGGTATGGGTTAGCTTCTCTGGAACCTTAAAGAGGGTTTCTCCCGCTACATACGCATTATTACGTCACATTTAGGAAGGTATATATATATATATATATATATATATATATATATATATATATATATATATATATATATAATCCTGGTCCAAAAAAAGACCACTTGATAATCTTTAAAAAGAAACCTTTTTTAAGGATAGATTTTAAACAAGTCCCACTGAAGGTTACCAATTCTGGGTGATCGCAGCTATACTGGGGATCGCAGCTAAAATAAATCGTAATAAAACTGTGATGTGCAACTTCCTAAAGAACATTGAGAATTATGGAAAAGCAAAATCCACTGGTAGACCCAGAAAATATTTCCTGCATTGAGTAGGAGAATAAGACGGGTTGTTATGAAAGGCACGGGACTTCCTTCAAGTCATATTAAGGCAGTCAAAGATACTGATTGCAGTCTAGTGCCCATCAGACGAGACTTACGACAAAAAAGCATGGTAAATTAAACGCATAAACAAATTCCTCGACTGCTTTCACGTCACAAGGTGGGCCGTTTAAGGTTCGGTCCTGAATACTAAACATGCGACGTTGAGAAGTGGAAGGAACTCCTGTTTTCTGATGAGAAAAATTCAATCTAGATGGTCCTAATGAATTCCAACGATATTTGCATAACGAAAACCTGCCTTCTGGAAGTTCCTCCGCACATTGGTGGAGATTCCCTAATGGTATGGGGTGCCTTTCCTTACAGAGGGACAATGGAGCTCCAGGATGTGCAGGATCGTCAGACAGCAGCTGGTTATGTTAGCATACTACCAAAAGCAATGTTGATGATGAAGGGCCTTCGTTGTGTGGGGATGGATGGTTATTCCGACATGATAATGCCGCAATCAAGACTGCACGTCCAACTTTAACTTTTCTGTAAGAAGATTGGGTTAATCTTTTGGGACACGCTTTGCGCTCAGCGGGCTTGAACTCAATTGAAAATGCTTGGGGATGGATGACAATAGATGTTTATCAAATTGGCAAACAATATTCAACAAAAAATAAATTTCGTGAAGCCATCTTCAGAATCTGGAGTAACATTGCACGGACCTTAATGAAAACGCTTATTTCTAGCATGACCCAAATAATTTTGGAAGTCAGCAAAACCAGTGGAGATAGAACTCATTATTAAATTTGTTTCTTGAATGTTTCCATACACTTTTCGCAATATTTCGTAGAGTTTATAAACTATATATATTATTATTATTTTAATTAAGTATAAAATGCCTCATCTTATAAAAATGTAAATTTCTGAATTACATGTTTGAAATGTAACTTTTTTCCATAACCTTTTAGGTTTTAGTATTGGTAATTGAAATCTAGCCTAAAAAAAAAGGTTTCTTTTTAAAGATTTTCAATCTTAAATTTTTGATCAAAATATAAATAAAAGAAAAACAATTATAAATTTGTTTTTTATTTATTTATGTAGTAGCGTTCGTGTGTGTGTGTGTGTGTGTGTGTGTGTGTGTGTGTGTGTGTGTGTGTGTGTGTGTGTGTGTGTGTGTGTGTGTGTACAACTCTCCCACAGCCTACACCATGTACCAATGATGGCCAAACCTGAAATGATGGTCCCCACCTACGGATTTTTCACACAATTTTATAAGGTCATGGTCAAAGCTTAAGGTCATATTTAGTGTGGCTCTTCATAAACTCCCCACCTAGGGATGGTTCACACCAAGCTGGGGTTCGTCACGATGGCACCGACCAACTTCTTTGGAAATTTGAATCAGATCACTCTATTCCACTCTCATCCCTTCAACAAATTAAACAAATGTTAACCATTGTGATTCTTTGTAATTGTTTCAATTTTTATGTGTAACAATATAAGTGTTAACTTTGATATAATCTAGTTGCTTTAAAGTTCATAGTTGGATTTCAGTTACTTCAGGATGTAGTATAAAAAATGTTAAACTCTGAAGCAATAGTTGCTCTTAACACATCCACTTACTGCAAAGCGGGTACCCAAGCGTACAACAAAGTCCCCGTGAAGTGCGGGTATCTTTGCTAGTCGTAGATAGTTTCTTTGTGCAAATATCTTTATCTGGGTAATTTGGAATTACGAATTCACCTGTAAATGCATGTCTACGTGTTTCTGTATGAGTATGTTAAAAAAATACTAGCGATTTTTTTTAATCGGCACAAGTATATCTTCATCATAATGATTTGCTGAATTTAAGGTGAAAGAGAGAGGACTGATTGCGATTTAATAAAGGAAGTTTAGGTCATGTCGATCGGATGTTCGTCTTCCTTGAGACTAGACACTGGCAGACATCTCGTTCGCTGGAGCAAATGTAGATGTAGCGAAAAGGCAAATGAGGTCAAACCAAAATCAAAATAAAAACAACGTAAAAAAAGGGGAAACGGATCAAATAAAAAAAGGGGGTAGAAAAATGAAAAGAAACAAAACAAAAAAAAAAAACTGACGCTTGGCGTGCGTCGTCGTCAGTCGGGCGTGTCCAGGTGATTTGCGAGGCTCACTGCTGCGTTTTTGGGCGTTTCATGTAATTTCCACGACGGGCCATGAAATTGCTGACAATGACCGTCAGCACGCTGGGACTGGCTCGGCGCGAAATAGACTGTAGACAGGAAAGACAAGTTCAAGAAGAAGAAAATAAATAAATAAATGTAGTATTTAAAAACTTTATTTTGAGGTACTAAAAATCCGATTGCAATATTTTTGTTTTCTATCCGTCTTACTCCCCTGCTCTCTTTCTTGCTCTCTCGCGCGCGCGTTTCTGATTTTTATTTTGATATTTATTTGCTTTTTTCGCTACCTTTCTGCATTTTTATCTCAATCTCTTTTTTATTTATATCTCATTCTATCTATCTATTTACATCTTACTATCTTTCTGTCTGTACAACTCACTCCCCCTCTCATTCTTTCTCTCTTCCTTCTTTCCTCTTTCACTCTCTTTCTATTAGCACCTCATTATTAAGCGCGTGAAAAATTTATTGTCATATTGTCATATCAAGAATCAAGACAATGATTACTTGTAGCCTAATCTGTTCGCACATATTTTTTTAGAAGACGCTCATATTTAAAGAATCGTTTTTTGCCTAAGAAAATAGATACAATTTCTTTTTCAATTCAGCTATCTCCAAGAGTTATGATTTTTTCGATTGGCCTTTCATATTAATCGTCGCATCACTAATGTATATATTATGGATTCTTCCGTCGATTTCGACATATGAGGTTCCGCCGCAACAACTAAATTGCTCGGAAAACCACACAGATGATTTGTTTATAGTGGTGAAGGCTTTTTGTAGAATCAATCACACTTTTTGGTATTACTGCTAACCTTTGTCGGTGCAAATGATTGCCACAGGACAGAGTATAACAGTAGACTGCGGGTTTTTTCATCAGAGTTGTTATTCTACTAGATGCATGTCTTAACGAAGACTGGGGGTGCATTAATGCGCCCCAGATACCAACCTGGAAATTTCTGCGATTCAGCGCGGTACATACAGCACTTAGCCTTCCCAAATTGTCACCCATCTGGTACTGGCCAGGCTTAGCGTTGCTTAACTTCGGTAATCTGGCGAGAACCGGTATGTCAACTTGTATGTATATATATATATATATATATATATATATATATATATATATATATATATATATATATATATGAACAAATGATTAATAAAATATGTTAAAAGACATCTTGAAAAAGAGTTAAAAACATATTTAATTTTAAAAAAGGAAGCACAAGATAAGTGGATAGTCCTTAATCCGCGTTTTATATATATATATATATATATATATATATATATCCAATTTAGGTATACAAAATTACTATAAGTCACTACAATAAAACCATTGTTTCAGTCTTAAAAGACATCGTCAGGCTACAATATATCCCTGTGCTTATTCGCGGCCAGATTTTCTTTTTTTATTTTCATGAACAGAACTGGCTTCGAATTACCTAAATTGAATAAAATGATATTCTGATCTTTTAATTGAGTTCTATCAACAACCTCGTTGAAATTCAGTGTTTTTTTAATCTTTGGATATTGTTATTCTGGAATAATTTTTTTTTCTTATATATATATATATATATATATATATATATATATATATATATATATATATATTGTGTGTGTGTATGTGTGTTTGTGTGTGTATGGTCTTGTTTATCACAGACCCTAGTTACTATTGACGAACACGATCTAACGCCGTGATATGGCCACCGTGACAACGATAGAAATGCGAGAGGAACATATTCTATTTACCGTTAACACGTAGTAATCTTCAGAGTGCTTAATTTTAATGGGAAAGGACTCTGTATCATTGCTTATATACAGAAACTTTACCTTGCTTCTCGAAGTGCTCGCCTCTTAAGGGAGCTTGAATAATAATTATTATTTTCAATAACTATTACATCTACAGACATGCATCTTCACTAAGAATGGTGTTACTATATACAAGTGTTTCGATGATCGCACTATTCGAACCCTCGACCACAGTCCCAATAGACTGCCAAGATCTTAGTTGATGTAGTCATCGTGTGTGTCTGCGCGCGTACGTCCGTGTGTTTGTGCGTGTGTAATTAAAAATAAGTATAAAATACATATACATATCATAATATGTGGACAAAATGTAATGGAAAAATGGAGAATCCATAAAATATAAAAGTCAAGATCAGATTATATATATATATATATATATATATATATATATATATATATATATAGTAATGTGATTGATAATTATATACCTAAATTACAACGAGCACTTTTTCTTTCCTGTATTTTAATTAAACTAGTAATTTCACTATTACATTAAAATACACTCTGCTCTTTAGACTATTGTTCTAATCTCATTTAAATTATATATATATATATATATATATATATATATATATATATATATATATATATATATATGCAGTACACTGATATTTCGCTTCTTTTATTAAACGGGAGTGCAGCATCTGTTCTGTACTGCACTTCATCTTGTCTATCCTTGCTCACTGACTAGGAAATCCTTCTAGACTGAGAGAATTCTGTCCAAGTCGAGATGTCCCGCTTCGGGAGACAAGATTTCCCCCTGCATTAAAAACCTACCTTATCTCTAATTTAGCCCTCGTATGGGGTTTGGGGGCAAGTAAATAGGAACACACACCAATTAAATAAAGTTTGTTTTCATTTTTCTTTTTATATTTTATTTATTTATGTATTTATTTAATAATTAAAACTCCGACGAGAGTGGGCTTCAACGACCACGTATATTAGCGTTGCTTTCTTAAATTTTTGTTTGTTTGTTCCTCAAATGAAAAAGTAAAACATATTGTCATTTTCATTTTGTTTGTATGTTTTTTTTTGTTTTGTTTTTTCATTATAGAGATGCAAAGACAAACTTAACTCATTGGCGATTGCTGTAATGAACGAATGGCCTGGTGTCAAATTACGAGTGACCGAAGCCTGGGACACGGAGGGGCACCATGCGCCCACTTCGCTGCACTATGAGGGTCGGGCGGTAGACATCACCACCAGCGACAGGGAACGATCCAGATATGGAATGTTGGCCAGATTAGCCGTTGAAGCTGGCTTTGACTGGGTCTATTATGAATCTCGGAGTCATATCCACTGTTCAGTCAGATCTGGTAAGACACAATCAAAACAAATGATTTTACTTTTTGATTTTGAATATTTATTATCACAATATTATAGCGCATATGCGCGTATGTTCACTGCATGAATGCGCTTACACAACAGTGCGTGCATATGTGTGTGTGTGTGTGTGTGTGTGTGTGTGTGTGTGTGTGTGTGTGTGTGTTCGTTCGTATGTGCGTGAATGTGCCTACTTTAAACAGTCTATATGCATTTATATTTTACTAGAAAATTCTCAAATAGATAACTTAAGATTAAGGGGGCTTAAAACGAAATTGAAATTAAAAGAATCTTGTGACATTAGTGTCTAATGACTATGGATCAAATTCAAAGTAATCTGATTTCGTATTTTAATATTCACTAGCGGGTCCTGTGGAAATTCCACATGGGACTCATTCATATGTAATATATTAGTGTTGGCATTCTGTGGATGTTCAGCGTAAATGGAGATGCCCTGATGTTATTGTAGCTTTTTTGTTAAAATTGCAAAAGTATTTATCTAAGCTAGCAAGAACGCCTGGCAAAGCCCGGTCTAAAGTACGCTTAAATATAATATTTTAATTCTTGCAGATTTCGTATATATTATTATAGAGTTAATGTTCTATCGATTTTTATATATTATAAAGTTGCGATTTCAAAAATAAAAATATATATATCCATATGACTTGGGGGCATTAGCTTGAATCGAAACCGAAATAAAAACTCATGAAAAAAATATATGTATATGTATATAACCTGAGTACCTTTAGCTATGATCGAAATAGAAACCAAAACTTATGAAGAATTTTTTTTTAATAAAATTATTTATAAAAATAATAGATTACTGGGTTGCCATCAATTATAACCAAAACCAAAACTTATGAAGGATTCTTGATAAAATTATTTATGACAAGAAAAGTACATAACAATTAAACGACCCGGATGTAAGCGTGACACAAAATAACACACACGCTATTGTATTAATATACAGATACGAGGATTTCTGCCCATAATCTGTCTCCTAAAATGCATTAAGAATCTGAAATTTGGCGAACGTTTATTCATATTTGCTACGTATCGTTAAAATTTAAAAAAAAACAGAAGTATCTTAATTTTCATACTACTAAATTAAACTAAATATAGTTTACATTTAGGTCCTTTATGCCTAGCAGTGTGTTCCAAAATTGATAATGATCAGTAAATTAGTTTAGAAGTGAACCCTGTGCATACTGTACATACAGATATAAAAAAAACGTATAATAATATTGATGTAATAAAAAAAACACCAGTAAGGATTACATCAAATGAAAAAGATAGAAATAAATATATCAACAAAATTGTTAAATCGCTGACTAAAAAAAATTTGTCACCACGCAAGTCTTGCCAACCCTTATCACTTCCGTTTAAAACTCGAGTAGACGGGGTGGAGAGGAAAATACTTGACTTGTATAGTCAAGGCCCACTCAGCCTGTTTGACACATAGCAGAAGTTAAGCGTCTAGGTTCAAGTGACCAGCAGTTTATTTACAATATCAATACAAACCAGATGTACCTGTAGCAAAGGCTACCATGTTAATATGTGGATTGATTCGGATTGTCTGTTTTATGGTGTATCAACTGCTTTTGGCTTAGTTAATGTCGAAACAACATATATGCTGGAAACGATCCGTAACTCCTCACTTAATTTTCGTCCCTATTACAATAGTCTCTTATACCCCAGTTTGTTTGGAATGACTAAAAGGCAAAATTCCTTTTTTTTTTAATTCGATGGATCCAATTTGTGATTTTAACATTATGGTTTCATACTTTTCTCAACAACATTAATGGGATCGATTAGATTTTTTCTTTTTTGCATAAAGTAGTGCATCACGACTTATTAAGGCCAAAAGTCAACCAAATATAACGAGATTGTCAATTATAAGATGAACAATACTTTGAGAGGATTGAAACATATTAACTAAAAGGCAAAATTTGATTACTAAAAACGACTCCATAAGTATTTGTTGACGGTGTACCGGAAGATGATTATGTTGTAGTCAACATCAAGCAGTGCTGTGAGAAGTTCATGGAAAGAAATTCTGTTTATGGGAATGCCGTTTAGTTTTAGGTATACAAAGGAAAACAAAGGAAAATAGACATTTTTTAACTCTGCATAGCTGATTCCATAATCCACGACAGTATTTATTTGGCCAATCATGCTCCTATATAATATTGTGACTGCAGAAATCCCCTCTGGGCCAAAGTATCATAGATTTGCAACAATAGATGCCACATTAAAAATGCAATACATTTAGCCTATTAGTCACTATCTAATATAGCTTTCAAACACCATTTTAGACATATTCAGTCGTTATAATAAAATGCTACATTACACCCGACAAGCAACACCATCACTATCGCACCATCTACAGAAAAAGGAGTTCCTATTTTTCTCTCTATATGTTTAGTCCTACTACCTCTATCAGTTGTCACCGGGACAAATTCTATATTTTTCTACGATATATTCCTTATTGCACCTAGCATAATTCGTTTCTACGATATATTCCTTATTGCACCTAGCGTAACTCGTTATTAGATACATAGACATTACATAACCTTTCCAATCTCCGATTCATAAATAATAAAGTCTCTCTTCCAAAATTCAGTCCACTCTGATTGGCTGAGCTCTGAAAATTCTATTATTCCGGAATGTATTCATTCCGTTTATAACCGAACGCTTACTAAATAAACATGGCGTCACAACATTTCCCCAGCGTGCGCTTATTTCTGTGTATTCGGTTACACATGCGTCTCAAATATTTACTATTTTCCGCTACATTATCACGGAGGAACAGAAATGTTTGCGACCATTCTCATTAATTATATTTGAATGTAATATTTTCTATCGACAAATATGTGCGAAAATAAAGATCTTTTCTCTAAAAAAAAAATACGTCCAACAATAAGGATCTTTTCTTTACATAAGAAAAAACATTAACCAAACTCTTCGCTTACTCCCCTTGCGTGTTTTTGTGTGCGTGTGTTCGTTTTAACAGACGACTCAAATACAAGTAAAAAAAATGCCTTCCGCTCAATTTCCGATTTTCGTTACACGGAGGAACAGAAATGTTTACAACCATTCTCATTAATTATATTAAATTAATTAATTATAATTAATTAATTAATTATATTTTGCAACCATTCTCATTAATTATATTTGAATGTAATATTTTCGATCGACAAATATGTCAAAAAATAAGGATCTTTTCTTGGTATCTTTTTACGTTAGATCCACCTACACAATTTTCTTTAAAATGAGGGATTTTATATGTTTGTGACTATGCTGAATAAGAATTTTTTTTTAAATAATAAGAAAATTTAAATTTTGCAGAGACAAGTGGTTTTCGAGATATCATTTACCTGTACTATACATTGTTATTCCCTGGCCGCCATCTACAACCCCATGTTAAGAACGGCTTTCGGAATAGACACCCCCAACCTCCCAATGTTAAGAACGGCTTTCGCAATGACACCTCGAACCTCCCCATGTTAAAAATGGCTTTCGGAATAGACACCCCATAGGCAGAGGGAGTATTTGCCCCCAAATTTAACTGTTATAGTCCCTGTCAGCGTAGCCACCCGCAAATAGTATAAAAAAATGGAGGGGGGGCAGTAGCAGTATCAGTCAGAGAAAAGTGGATTTTTTTTCCGCTGAGTGGCAGTGTCGATTGTAGAAAAGTAGATTTGTTTATTGCGCGTACGTACAAACCAATCCGCCAGTGAATTACAGAGCCAAATACAGGTCTTTTATTTCTCGAAAACCACTTGTCTCTGCAAATTTTACATGAGATTTCCTTACTCAGCATAATCGAAAGCCTAGTATAGTCGCCGTTTAAAAAAAATTGTGGAGGTGGACCGAACACAAAATTTTTCACTTTTCTTTATAAAAAATACAGATTGACAAACTACTTCCTTTTTTTAAGGCTCATCCTACAACGTTTTTACATTCTTTTCTCATCGAAATATTATGTTAAACATATTAACCATCTTTTTTGTTGTTGTTGTTTTGTTTTGTTTTGTTTTTTGTTTTTTTTTTGTTTTTTTTTTCTATTTATGTAAACTGTTCCACAGCAACATGTGGCCGGGTACAACTAGTATATTATAAAAAAAAGTAAACTACGTTTGAATGCACGCTCCTTGTTGTAGATGCGTCCAGGCATAAAGGGGCTTTGCCTGTCGGTCAGTCTTTCGTGCTTAAATATTCGTATTATTTGGATTATCCGGACTACTGTTCTCATATTGAGTATCATTTTCACAACAGTTCTGTTGATGTAACCTACGACCTTCTTCAGATATGTCGTGTCGAATTCTATAATATTTCTGTCGAACTCGGAAATCTGCACGGAAATTCGAACGAAATTCCTTATTGTATTTTTTTATTATTATTTTATTTATTTATTCTTTTTTTCGTCCGCACCGAGGATCGACCATTCAACTCCCAGAATACAATTGCAAATTACTTACGTCTTCTATCCGGTTATGACTGACGGAACGATGGCATGCTACATCTGTTGATTAAATAAAGTGTTCCGTTCAAAATTTCGTACAGATTTTTGAGTTCGAAAGAAATATTCCCAAGTTTGATAAGATAACCTGAAGAAAGTCGGAGATTACATCGACCGAAACGCCGATGAGAACAGTAATACGAATAATACAAATAATACGAATCATTCTCTAAAAAATCCAGAAACATTTTAGTGTGTCTGATGCGCTAAGGTTTTAAATAGTAGTTGATTTAACTTGATTTGTAACGCTCAAAAATAGCATTTTTAAACATGCTAAGCGTGCAAATTGAATGAACTTATCTTATTCATACCATAGAGTCAATCCGCCTTTGTATAATTGCTATTAATTTTATGCTAGTTTACTACAAGCTACATAATGAAATATTTTTCGTCGGTTACATAAGGCAATTATTATACGGTGTTCTAAAACACACAAAAGTAAATTTACGATCGATTTTAATTTTTAATATTTAATTCATATAAATATTTTATCTTTGACTAGTCATATTTAAAGGAATGGGGAGCTTATCCCCATAAAAAAGTTTTGGGACAAATTTAATAATAAACAACATTTTGTACTGCTTACCTGCAGTAAATAATATTTTACGTGTTTTCATTGGCAAAATTAAAGTGCATTCTTCAATAATTACCTATTTTAGCTTTTTACTGAATGCCATAACTGCACATGATAAGTGAAATATAGCTTGAAAAATATATATACGTGGTTACAATGATTATAGCCGAAAAAGTTATATATAAACGCAATAATGTCAGAAAACAAACAATGTGGGTCTAAAATTGCTCTGTCAACGCTGCCCAATGTTGCGGTATGATTTATGGAGTTAATAGTGTTGTTATTTCTTAATTGCTCCAGTGGATCAATCGGTTAGTGCGCCTTAATTACGGACAAATTCAAGCCTCTTCTATTCTCATGAGTAATTTTACTCTGATATTCAAATTTGGTTGCTTCCTCACGAGGGTAGAGTTGGACACAAAACAGATTCAAATTTTATCGTGAGGGGTGATTTTAACTTAAAAAAAAAAGAGGGGGTATTTTGTATTGGGACAATCATTAATATTACCTCAGTATATAAAGATTTCTATTTCATTGAGTGAGGGCAAATAATGATAATATATATATATATATATATATATATATATATACATATATATATATTATCATTATTTGCCCTCACTCAATATATATATATATATATATATATATATATATATATATATATTATCATTATTTGCCCTCACTCAATATATATATATATATATATATATATATATATATATATATATATATATATATATATATATATGTTATCATTACTTGCCCTCACTCAATGAAAACAAAACGAAAACAAAAACAAACAAAATAAAATACTGGGATTGTCGATAATGCATTGCCTCCTCAACATTAAGGTAGTTTCAATAAATATAACATATGATGAGATCCTTTTCTTCTTCTTCTTCTTCTTTGAGATGGGGATATGAAAACGGGGGGATCTATTTGGTACTTTCTGTCGTCCACACCCTCCCTAACATTGAAGCGTACGTGCTCCAGTCGAAAGTAAAATAAGTACTTAAGGTTGATTTAGCTTGAGCTTAGCTTCTGATATCTCTGCCTGTCACACAAAAAGATTTGTTTGTGAGTAGCGTTAACTTGAGAAACAAATAGTCGATTGAGAAATATATATATATATATATGTATGTATATATATATATATATATATATATATATATATATATATATATATATATATATATATATATATATGAGAGGGGAGATCTAAGAGAGAAAATGAAAGAAAAAGAGGTTGAGTGATTGAGAGAGGAGATGAATAAAAAGGCGCCGTCTCTTATTTTTGTCGACTAAAAAAAATCACTTTTAACGTCAACTTGAGTTCTACTTGCAAAAATGGTTTCTTTCACTTCATTTTTAAATCACGCAAATGTTATAATATAGAATTGTGACTTTTGGCTTTTTTCCTTGTCTTTTTGATTACAAAACATATACTGCACTGCATACTCTGATATTAGAAGAAGGTTATGTCTGGAAGAATGGTATAATAACTAAAGAACGCATACTACACTATCCTACAAGAAATACTTAGGAGGATAATACAATGCAAATGAAATATATAGTACGCTACCCTAAAAGGAGGGGATTATGTCTGGGAAGAATTGTCCCATGGCAGCAGTGTAACGTGGCCGTTAGACTTTACTTTAGTAACTTATAAAAATAAAAACTGGAAAGAAAGAAATAAAATCCGAGTCGGCATTTTTCTCTTTTTTAATTTTTTAACAACTGTTACTCTCGGAACCACGTAAAAAGTCTCGCTGCCACATGTTCACTTTACCTGACAGCGTTTCTCCTTCCTCCGACAACATGCCAGTCACAGCCCGCCCATTCCTGTCCTCAACTTTACACGTCCATTCTCTCCGACGCCCATTTTGTTTCTGCCCCGGGCCCGTGGTGTATTTTCTCTCCTTTTTCCTTCTTCTTCTCACGCACACTTCCTAATTTGCATATCAGTTTGTTCAGTTACTGCTGCTGTTGCTAATTTCTTCGCAAGTCAACCACCATTCGCTGCTACTGATAGTTTCCCACGCGCTCATATGGACTATATACTAGCAATATATATCGTATAACCCTGATATAAGAGACCTGATTATAAGAAGAACGGATATCAGAGATTTACGTTGGTCCCGAATTAGAACCTGTGTTAATGTACAGTGTCAGATATAAGAACCCCATATATAAGTATAACTCGGATATATAAGAGAGTTGTAAGGACCTGCGATAAAGTCTCTTATATCCGGGTTACACTGTTAACGGGTGAGAGAATTGCTCTATGACAGTAGAACAGATACTATACTACCTCCGAATTATACATTGAAAGATAGTACAATTAAGAGCGATAATAGTATAGCGTCAAATTTAGAGTGACAGCAATTTTCTTTTAGTTATAGAGGTACAAATAAAGGAAGCAAGAACATACTTCCGCATATCAGACAGATACAAAATCTCCATTAGATAATGCAATGGGCAATCTTGCCGAATCAACAATTTACCAAAATTCGAGAGGACTGATTTCAGATCGTTTTATGTGAACAAGGCACTGCAAACGCCCATACATTTTTTTACTCGTTTTTTGTTTGCACGTCACTTTCAGCCCTTATACTAGCGGCCATTTTGTTCTATAAAAAATCGTTCTTCAGACAAAGTTTATCTTTCGCTTGCATAAATCTAATAATGGCGTGATTTTATTTGCTGTTCACAATAAGCACACTTACTTCATTCTTATGTTCGGCAATATTGAAGAAATGTCTAGTATTATAATAAAGTTGAGTCAATCAACGTTTGTTTCCCTATATTTTTCAATCGCACCAAATACATAAGAGTTTTATTAGTTTTAAGAGAAAGGTATGTTTTTAAGTTTAACTGAAATAATTAAAATACATCCAACATGCATTTACACATATTTGCTTTTTATTCACAATATCTCAGAAAGTAATACATAATAAATTATATATCTGTATATAAATGTTCATGTGGTATATATATATATATATATATACATATACATATACATATATATCGTCCGTCAACATTACAGAACCAGAAAATACATTTAATTCTCAGTCATATTTTTATGAAGTACGACTTACACATGTTTCATTGAATAGCGAAAGTACATCAAACAACTCATCAGAGACAAAGCTATATTTCTCAGAAAATATTTGCAAATTTTATTTTAAATACATTTTAAATACATGTTTATATACACACACACATAAAATTTACTTCAACAGTGTTCAATACGTAGGTAGAGCTAGTTAGTAAGTTATAAAATATATATGGCGATTAAGCTACACTGAATATTCCGCGTTTCATCCACTCTAGGATTCTTCAGAATAATTCTAGAGTGGATGAAACTAACTAGCTCTACCTAGATAAAAATTAACTAGCTGGCTCTACCTACGTAAAAACTAACTAACTACTCTACCTACGTAAAAATTAACTAACTAGCTCTACCTACGTAAAAATTAACTAACTACTCTACCTACGTAAAAACTAACTAGCTCTACCTACGTATTGAGCACTGTTGAAGTAAATACTTAGAGTTTACGCATAAATTTATACTTTCGTATATTAATTTATGTGAGTAAATGAAGTATATATGCATATATATGTGTGTGTGTGTGTGTGTGTGTATGTGTGTGTGTATTTGCACTTGATTCATTGTTTTCTGTAAGGTTAAGTGGCATTAGTTTACGACATATCAGCTTTTGTCTATTTTTTTTGTTTGTTGTTTTTGTAAACAAAAGTACACTATCTCTATCTCTATTATTATATAAATGTCACTTTGTGCGTGTGTGTGAGAGAGAGAGAGAGGGGGGAGTTCCCTCCTTATAGGTTCCGAAACGGCTGAACCTATTTTTTGCAAATTTCACGCAAATCTATCTTAGATATGTCTTGCAGTGTTCTCAGGTATGTTTTCTTCAGAATTTCTTTCGAAAATAAAAAAAAAAATCAGATCCTAAAAATAGTCTTTCCTTCTTATAAATAAAACTTTTTTTACAGAGGAATATTTTTCAGTTACACCGGTCAAGGAAGATATTTCTCAGCAAATCAAGGACGATTCAATTATCAGCAAATCGTTTCTTCCATGAACGGAAATATTGTCATCTGAAGATATAGCTCAGTGGTAGGGTATAAGACTACAGGTCGAATAGTCCCAGTTTCAAGCCCGAGTGCATGTTTCAATTTTATTTTGCTTTTTTCCTATTAATGAGTTCAATTAAAAATAAAAGGAGGGGTACCATTTAAAATCCCTGCAAATCATTTCTTCGCTTGCATATTTTAAAACTAAACATTAATCAGAAGTGACTTTTGCAGCGCATTCATCGTCAAAGCCTAATATCAGCCGACGTGTTATTGTAAACAAACACAGACGGAATTTGATGAATGACATTATCATTATTTTTTTTTTTATTTATTTTTTTTTATTTATTTATTTATTTTATTTATTTATTTCTTTATTTATTTATTTTTGCTAATTAGTCCACCGACAAATTATTCCGTATAATATTCAATAGTGGATTGATGCTATAATAATACATACGCAATCTGAAGAAATTAAAATATCATGTGTAAACATATTATTCGACCGGGCAACTCCGGGCGTACAGCTAGTTCATTGTAAACAATACATTATAGACAACAAATTTATTATTAAAATCATAAACTTTTATTTGTGAAAGTTGGAGATTTTGCTTACGGAATCTCCTAATAACAATCAATCACTTTCGAAGTGTGTATTTATACTTTTTAAAGTGTATTAGTGAAAAAGTAAAAGTAATACACCTGAAAGGATTTGAACTCAGCTCTCCGAGGTCGATAACCATTACGTCACTAGAACATCCGATTCCCTGAGAAAAGACAAATGAGAAAGTCATGGTTCAGAATCGTACGATACGAGGATTTGCCGTAGAAGATGCGTATAAATAGGCAAGTTTGACATGGGATGGCGGTTATTTAAAGAGGGCTCGACTGAAGATGAGCTTATAATTTGGGGTGGATTACTGGACAGACGGTTGGGTGGAGCTACTGGGTGGGGCATGCAAGGACTCCATAAAGGAGAAGACACGAAATCTATTTCGGTCACTGTCGATGACCTTCTCCAACTGCCATTATTTTCCCCGTTTATCCAGGAAAATTACTCTGGATTCATTACAGTTGCCATTTTGTCATGAGTACCCACGTACTTTTTTTGTGCCGACACGATATTTGCCATGCCTGTTCTCTAATTCCGGACACTCTCAATATCAAGCTAACTAGTTATTGTTATCAGTATGCGTATTAACCCTCCTCTCTCTCTCTCTCTCTCTCTCTCTCTCTCTCTATATATATATATATATATATATATATATATATATATATAACTACTTAATTTACTCACATAAAATTAATATACGAAAGTATAGATTTATGCGTAAACTTTAAGTATTTACTTCAAAAGTGCACAATACGTAGGTAGAGCTAGTTAGTAATTTATAAAATATATATGGCGATTAAGCTACACTGAATATATTATATATTTTATAAATTACTATATATATATATATATATATATATATATATATATATAGAGAGAGAGAGAGAGAGAGAGAGAGAGAGAGAGAGAGATAGATAACGATCGGTAATGACAACAATCTGTGGTTCGAATTACAGGATTGCTACCTTCGTTACGTCTAACTAAATTGATAAATGAACCGTAAACTTGATAAAACAGCCGCCTGTATATAACCCAGGAATTAAATCGGAAAGTTTCTGTGTAGTTTAGTTGTCATAAATACATTTCCGTACTATATCTATACAAACATAAAGGTGAGTTATTGTCGCGCTGGCAATGATAGAAAAATTAGTAAAACGAACTTCTTAATATACTCAGTCATGGATACGCGAGCGACTTCATAAATGTAAAATAATTAGTATATTCCGCTGAAAAACGAACTTGCAATAAGTAATTATTCATTTTTATGGTTTCTTATTGGATGATAAGTTTCATTTAACTATTACGCTCAGTTTTATTCATGCATATTTCCTACATTATGCATAATCGCGTAGCATTTAATATGAAAATGTTCTAGCACACGCACACGTAGAGGTCAGTGTACCCAATGATACAGGGCTTAACAGAGCTGAGAGGGAAAAGATAACAAAGTATCAAGGACTTATGTATGATATGAAACGAAATTGGAAATTAAAAGACGTTTCAATTATACCAGTCATCATAGGAGCAACTGGGCTTATGAAAAAGAACTTTAAAAAGTACATAGCAAGCATACCCGGTGAACCAAGTGCAAGTGAAATACAAACGATTGCACTGAAAGGGACGGCTAGAATCCTGAAAAGATCTCTTGGTTGGACTCACTAAAATAGGGGTAAATGTCAGACATCTGGTTGGATGTCCCATCCCCTAGAAGAAAAAAGTTTAAGAAAAATGAAAAAAAAACTGAAATGCATATATAAATGCATACATATATATGCACATTTTCTATATTGTGAATAATTGTGTAACATTAAGTATGAAAAGGTTCTAGCACACGCAAATGTATATATAGGCCAAAAATTTACAGAAAAGTTCGGTAGATACCGTACCGCACACACAGAGACAACGTTTTTTTTCGGTCTACCGAACTTTTCTGTAAATTTTTGGCCTTCAGAGTGAAACTTGGTATATAGGGGATTTGGATTTGGTAAAAATAGCTGCCAAGTGGTTTAAATTGAAAAAAATATATAATTGTACGTTGTCTAACGCTATTACTTTTACGCATGCGCAAATATACATTTATCAGTTCCAATCAATCCATTATTAATTTCTTATCCATCTGACGATAGTTCACAAAGTAAAGACTAAAACAGAAGCGCTATATATTTTGCTTTTGATTCTACCTTACACAGTTTAATAGATTTAAAACTTTTGAAATCACTGCTATATATAGAGTACAATATAATAATCAAAACAGTGTTAGCTTTATAATAATAAATACAAAATTTGAATTAAAATACCATATTTAAGCGTATTTTATGACCCGGAAATACTCTGCGGCTTTCTAAAGCACACACACACACGCGCGCGCATACACACACACACACACACACACACACACATATATATATATATATATATATATATATATATATATATATATATTATTTCATGAATCCACATTTATAAGATGTAAAACATTATGTATGGACTATCAGTATTATCAGTACTTAATAGGTAGTAAAGTACGAAAATATGTATAGCAATTAAGAGTTATTTTAACAAGTTATATATATATATATATATATATATATATATGCGCTCTCCTATTAGTGAGGTACTCTAAGGAAATTATTGTTTTCACTTAAGTGTAAAATGAATTCATATTTACAAAGAAATTGAATCATCTGCTGTATAAATATCGTTTTAAAACGATGTAATTTCTTCCACGAACGCATCAAGTGTGTTAGCTTATTGGCTAGTCGCTGCAGTTGTCAGGATCATATTCAAATTACGAGTTTTGTGTGCACGTTATCTCTAACTATACTTCTGGGTCGTGATACATCTCTCTATTCATTCCTTTATTTCATAGATTTATTCCTATATCTATTTGTCTATAAAAGTTAAAATGTCTGTGTGTGTCTGTCTGTTTCCGTACACCTCCCTACCGAATAGATCTGTCGATTTTCGGTCTACATATTCGAGATTTTACATAATGGGTATTGAGATTTGGGAAAATCTATTTAAATTTGTCTGTTAAGGTGTCAAAGTTTAACGATTTGACATTTTAGAATCCTACCAAACTCCTCCGCCAATTTTGGATCAAAGCACTTAAAATTTTAAATATATGTTACTTGGACATGGACCTCGCTCTATAATTTGATTTGAGCCCAAAACAATAAATCTTAAGGGATCATAATTGGGGTCAAATTTTTAAAATATTTACCTCTGCGGTCTCTGCCCAATTACTCATCCAATTTTTGGTCTAAACATTTGAAATTTGACATAAAGTGCATTCAGACATAGGGAAAGCTTTTTAATCGTTTTCTTTTTTCTTTTTTGCCTGAAAATTTAGCTTCCAATTGATCAAAGTTCAAAAGATTTGACCTTTGCGGTCTCTAGTAAACTATTGTTAAGCCAATTTTGAGTGTAAGCATTTGAAATTTTACATAAAGGGTATTCAGACATGCAGCAAACTTTTTAATAATTTTTTTGGGGGGGGATTCGGTTGGCAAGAGGTCAAAATTTACAGAGTTGGCCTTTGCAGACTCTACCAAACTCTTCTGCCCATTTTGGGTCTAAACACTTGAAATTTTAGATGTAGCTTACTTAAACATAGGTCAAACATTTTATTCAATTTGAGTCCAAAACAATATATGTTAAAGAGCCAAAATTGGAAGAAAAATTTTTTTTTAAATTGACGTTTGCGGTTTCTACCAACTTTTTTCTGTGGTAGTTAAGGAAGCCTATTATATAGAAACGCATTACCGTACATATGCAGACTTTTTAATATATACATATGCACATAAAGTTATGAACAGTACATAGGGCCCGAGCAAATATACATGTACACATGCTTCGCTATTGGTAGAGCACATTATGGAGCGAAGGGGGCTAAAAACATAAATAAAATCGTTAAGCATTATTCAATGTCAGATATCTCTGTAAAGCATGAAACGATATATATATATATATATATATATATATATATATATATATATATATATATATATATATATATATATATATATATAATCCGTAAAACTGCATCTGCACCCATACGTTAACACCTATCCATGAAAAAGTACACATATACAGATGTACCCAGATACAAGCATCCAATCCAGAAACATCCATTATATATATATATATATATATATATATATATATATATATATATATATATACGTATTCGTATATATACGTGTTCGTGCGTGTATGTGTATATAAACGTCATTTAAGACAATTTTCAATCAAGCTAATGCTTCAAATAACCACACTCTTACTAAGATACGAATATAAATACCACGCATACATATACGCATTAACAAACCCGTTTAAGAATCGACACACATCAGCGTACATGCATATACACCTTATGCGAAGTGCGCACACGTGCACGTATACACACTCGTAAAACCTATGCAAACATTGAACTGCTAGTCAAATTTCGCTCTCCAGGCCGCCATGTTTGCTGTCCTTAAACTCGACATTCCGTCTCTCGTGTGACCTTTTTGCTGGGCAGAGAAAAAAATGGATGCAAACACAAGCAAACATTCCAGACAGTTGAAATGTGTCCATAGGAGCAATTTCCTTCTTTCTCTTTTTCGTTTACCTTTTTCCTTCTTCGCCATCATTTTCTTTTACTTTCTTTGCTTTATTTTATTGTTTTTTTTTTACTCTTTTTTCCTTTCTTTCCGTTTTTTTTCTTTACCTTTTCTGATAACTCATTTTTTGTTGTTGTTTTTTTTCTTTTTCTAAATATGGTACCTTTATACTTCTTTTCTTTACTATTCTCTTGTTGGCTTTATTATTTTCTACACTTATCTTTTTCTTTCTCGCTTTCTTTTCTTTTATAGTTTACTGTTTGCTTTCTTTTCTGGCACTGCAAAGGCTATTTCTCTTATGTGTAACAGACAAACAGAAATGCTGTTTCAAATTTATGTGTGACAGACCAACAGAAATTCTATCAGAAACTTATGGGCGGCGGGCCAGCAAAAATATTATTTCAACTTTATACGTGACTGACCACTAAAAATATTATTTTCAAACTTATGTATGACGGACCACCAAAAATATTATTTCAAACTTATGTGTGACAGACCAACGGAAAATTTATCAGAGACTTGTGTGTGATAGATTACTAAAACTATTATTTCAATATTGTATATGATAAACCAACAGAAATACTATCACAAACTTATGTGTGACAAACAACCAAAAATATTATTTCAAACGCATGTTACAGACCAATAAAAATTCTGTCACAAACTTATGCACGACAGATCAGCAAAAATATCATTTAAAATTTGTGTATAATAAACTAACAGAAATTTTATCACAAATGTATGCGTAAAAGACCGCCAAAATATTATTTTAAACTTACGTGTGACAGACCAGCAAACGTGCTATTTCAAACTTATGTGCGACGGACCAATATATTTTTATTCCAATTTTACATGTAACAGATAATTAAAAGTATTATTCTGAACTTAAGTCTGACAGACCAAACAAAATTATAGTTCAAAATTAAACCTGATAGAACTTCTGACTGACTGGGTCACGTATCTCCCAATATATATATATATATATATATATATATATATATATATATATATATATATATATATATATATATATATATATAGTTAGTTAGTTAGTTAGTTAGTTAGTTAGTTAGTAATAAAATATATATGGCGATTAAGCTTAATCGCCATATATATTTTATAACTAACTAACTAGCTCTACCTACGTATTGAGCACTTTTGAAGTAAATACTTAAAGTTTACGCATAAATTTATACTTTCGTATTTTAATTTTATGTGAGTAAGGGCGAATGAACTCTTTTTCTGGGTCAACGGCCAACTAGCACAGTGTATATTTGTGTGTGTGTGTGTGTGTATGTGTATGTGTATTGGGGTGGAGAGGGCTCCCGTAAGCCTTGGTGAAGGCAACCTTTCTAGGAGAAGCAAATCTCTGATTTAAAAAACAATGCGGGAGACCAGTACCCGCATGCAGCTGGTCTGCAGTTTAATTTGTTGCTGGCTATCTTGCTCTTGCTTGTTGCTGGATCTCAACATTTTGAACCGAGAGAGAGACTTAGCTGTCGTACAAAGCTAAGACTCTGTAACATCATCTTTGTATAGATACTCCCTCAGGCATTTGGGCTCATGGATTTCAAATGTCTGACGGAGTGGCACTCGTCTGACAAGGCGTTGCAATCATCATATATATATATATACTCCCATAAATTCGTTTTTCAAACGTGTGTATTGATATTCATATTAAAATTCCTTTCTTATATATTTAAAAAGAAAATACAATTTTCTTATGTATGGGGCGTGGAATTGCATTTACTAGCAGAAGATCTAGCTAATTTGCATATCCTTTTAAACATTCATTTTAATTAATTCCCTATTAGTTTCTTCGGTTTTCTTATGGGAGGATCATCTTTAGTTAACTATTACGTGTAATTATATTAATGCAGATGGTCTACATGATTTATACTTGCATAATATTTGCGTAAAAAGTTTATAATAAACAGAAAATTGTTTCCATCTATATTTATGTATGCGCATATATTTTTGTTTAAAAAATTTTGACTACCAAACTCCTAGAGGTTTTGGTCTACAGACATGAAACGTCATATATAAGATATTTGCATCCATGCGAAACTTTATATTTGGATATTGGCCCGGAAAAATCGGTGCAAAAGAGTGAAAATTAAAAAAAAAATGAAATTTGCTAGGTGAAGGTCAAACGCCGGCATTACGAACGCATAGTAGCTATGGGTCCATGTTTCAATTTTTAGCCTTGCAGTAAATATGTCTTCATGGCCCAGTCATTGGCAGTAGAGACAAAAATAAGTTGTCAGCTGAAGGTTTGGGTTTGGATTCTCGGCGGTGGCGCACGTGTCTTTATTTTTTAAAACTTTTTAAATCATTACTATATATTGCGTCCAATATAATCTATAATATAAATCACACCTCTTTGTTTGAATGTATGTATATATGTGTGTATGTTTGTCTGCCTCAAATTTTCGGCAGGCGACGGATTTTCATGAGATCGGTATCGTTGTGAAGCCGACCATGCGGACGAAAAATACGGAAAAATTGGCCAAAAACACTAATCACTTCACCCTCTATTGGGCGCTTTTTCGCCGATGTTTTCGAAAGCCATCCTCTCTTTTCGATTGACTAGCCTTAATTTAAACCTAAATCACTTCGGGTTTGGCGAAGGGTGAAACAGCAAAGACGTCACGTTTTTTTCATGTGTTTTTCCTCCTTCGCAGTACGGGTTCGAGCCTGCCTGCCTACAACCACTTCTTTTTTTTTTTTTTTTTTTGCTCCACACACACATCCAAACTCGCCGGACACCCAGGCTAGTATATATATATATATATATATATATATATATATATATATATATATATATATATATATATATATATATATATAGCTTAGAGTTAAGAGAATGGATTAAATTCAATTCTATAAGAAGAGACTTATCGGGATAATATAAAGCTCAACAAATTTCATTGGAGCTTATATAAGAAACAATAAAGGTGGAAAATGAAGTCACAAACACTATATATTGGTGAATATAGAATGGTTCATTTATTTGATAAATGTATACAAACATTTAGTGGGAGATATAGGGGACTCTTTATACCAAGGTATTTCGAATCCTAATGCTTCTCATCAGAAGAGTAGAGAAGATGATAGGTAACATAATAGGGATGCGACGTCTAACGTGAGATTAATCAGGAACGAAATAAATCAATGAAATTATTGATTTTGTTAGGGAGAATTATATCGAATTCTAAGATAAAGCAGGAGTGTATTATATAAAGTGTAATGTAAAAAGGTGTATAGGTTTTCTATATTAGTTTTAAATAATGTAGTTTGTTTATGTTTTAAGACTCAGGAGGAGGTATAGAGGTGGATGGGTGATGATCCTATTTTATCCGTATGAAAGACTAAATTTACGTATGTATATATATATATATATATATATATATATATATATATATATATATATATATGAGAGAGAGAGAGAGAGAGAGAGAGAGAGAGAGAAGGTGTTCCATTTTAACAAAGTATTTCTATTTTTCTGGAATGAATTAATTCGAATTATATTGTCCTAAACTACATGCTGAAACGATCCGCTAAAAAGAAGAGACGACTCAGAATGAAGAATCGAGAAAAAGACTAAATTTACTTATGATGAAAATAATAACACCTTCTCTATTTTGTCGGAATACTATTTCCATTATTTTCATCATAAGTAAATTTAGTGTTTTTCTCGATTCTTCATTCTGAGTCGTCACTTCTTTTTAGCGAATTGTTTCAGCATGTAGTTTAGGACAATATAATGCGAATTAATTCATTCCAGAAAATACTTTGTTCCCGATGGAAATTATTTTCAGCTGAACAACATCTTATGAAAAACAGGCATTACTCTGTTTTCGTTCATACAGGTTGCATCCCTGTTTTGAAAATGAAACATTTAAAAAAATTCAAGTTTAAAAATGCGAGTAAAATTGGTACATCCAATCTGAAAATATATACAATAGTTAAAGTATCGTTTTCAGAACTTTTAATTGACATATTTTTATTTCAACGTACACGATTTACTAATAAAATATACAATCACCTCTAAGAACTCTTAGTTAGAGAGTAAGAGAGAGGAAAATATTTACCCGAATTAGAATTTACATTGAACACTATCGGAAAGAATGACAGTTAAATGCGAATATAAGTTATTTCAAGAGATATTATTCGATATTGAAACATTCACAGCAAGAACTCATCTATCAACGAAAATAAGCAAATAAAACATTTCGAAATGACTTTGCTACTAGGAAGGTGAGATATTTCTTTTCGGCTCTCCGTCCAACCTCGCCACCAAAACAACACAAAACCACCAAAATGAAAAGAAATAACAAAAACGACGAAAAAAAAATGATCCCGAGACATTATTTGTCACCCGATGTTGTTAATTGCATTGTGGGTAACGCGCGCTCTAGGATTAACACTGTGACAAGTAAAAGCCAGGGCTAAAGCTTGTCCCGGTGACCGTCGGGATGGAAATGACCGGAAAGTCACGAAGGTAAGAGCAGCGGCAATTGCTGATTAACACTACTACGGCTTCATTCTATTGAAGTGTCTGCCGCGATTCAATATGCACATACCTTTTCGGCATCACTTGTCAAACCATGGATGGACGATGTGTAGGAAACTGGGTGGTGGCGAAAACTATGGCGACGAACTCATCTATCTACCTCCACTGCAAGAGGCCTTTCCTTTTTTTTCTTCTATGTACCTAAAACCAAACGGAATTTTCCTGAATAGAGATTTTTTTTCAAAGAACGTCACATCTGGGAAAATATTACCTCAGTACTGCATCTCTGCAGACTAGTATATGATTGTCTTCAAGTCCACTGGTAACAAATACTTGTCGAGCAGTCCTCTGTTTTCAATCCTCCTATGGTGTTGTTCGTCGTTCATTCAAACTTATCAACAGGTGGTTTTTGGCTTTAGTAAATAATGACTCATTCGTACAAAAAGGCTGACTATCTTAGATACTTTGGTTAGTTGTTTTAATCTTTCTCCGGTTTGTATATTTTTTCATTTCATCCGGGTTACCAACAGTGAAGGGGTGAGATTTTGTTGCTAAATGAGTTTGTCGGGAATATGTACGTTAAGGGTACACAAGTGCAACGAATTCATCAGAGTACATTCCATTAAAATATTTGTATAACAGGCACAGAGATGCAACATTGCGGCGATGGGACAGGAGTTGGAGCTGAGTTGCTATTTAAGACTCAAGTATAATGGATCAATAAAGGTACTTTATCGAAGTTAAGAGTAACAGATTAACAAGAATGCTTTTTCAGAATTAAGTGTAACGGACCAACGAGAATACTATTTCAACCTTCAATGTAACGGGCCAATAAAAATACTATTTCAACCTGAAGTGTAATAACTTGATAATATTTAAATGTAACGGACCAATACAACTTAAGCGTAACGGACCAATGAGAATGCTATTTCAACCTTAATAGTAACGGACAATAAAAATGCTCTTTCAACCTTAAGTTAAAAATGCAAATTCAAACTTAAGTGTAGCGGACCAATGAAAAAGCTATTTTAACCTTAACTGTAACGGACCAATAAAAATGCTATTTCAAACTTAAGTGTAACAGATAATGAAAGTGCCATTTCAAACTTAAATAATGTGACTGACCGTGTAACAGACAGCAGGCTTTTTAAATGCGTCTAAAATGAGAACGTTTCGTAATGTAAATTCTTGATAAAACTGAAGCGTGACAGACCGACTAACCTCACGATAGACGGAACCTCTCTTAGAGATGCACGGACGCATTTTAGGCAAGAAAGCAAGCAACGGCATCAGAGAAGACATAAGAATCCGAAGCAAATAAAAGCAAATAAAACATTTCGAAATGACTTTGCTACTAGGAAGGTGAGATATTTCTTTTCGGCTCTCCGTCCAACCTCGCCACCAAAACAACACAAAACCACCAAAATGAAAAGAAATAACAAAAACAACGAAAAAAAAAATGATCCCGAGACATTATTTGTCACCCGATGTTGTTAATTGCATTGTGGGTAACGCGCGCTCTAGGATTAACACTGTGACAAGTAAAAGCCAGGGTTAAAGCTTGTCCCGGTGACCGTCGGGACGGAAATAACCGGAAAGTCACGAAGGTAAGAGCAGCGGCAATTGCTGATTAACACTACTACGGCTTCATTCTATTGAAGTGTCTGCCGCGATTCAATATGCACATACCTTTTCGGAATCACTTGTCAAACCATGGATGGACGATGTGTAGGAAACTGGGTGGTGGCGAAAAGTATGGCGACCACATGGTAAACAAGAAAGAATAAATAGCCGAAAGAGGTCCTTATGTACGTGACTTACGATTACAACTGGATCTACTGTCAGTACCCAGAGACCAAGAGACAGAGTTCCCAGTGGAAGCGTGATGGCTCTCCTAGACCCAACAAAACCAGACAGCAAATCCATCCAGAATGACCATTTTTTTTTATCTACATGCACAAGGTTTCCATTGGACAGACAGTCAACAAGGAATACTATGTCGAGGTTTTAAGGGAGTTCAAGAAGAGATTCCGTTGTAAAGGCCAGCACTCTTCAAATCAGATGGGCATCAAAACAGTTCGTCACCTTCCATATAGTCCAGACTTTTGGTTAATCCCTAATCTCAAGGAAAACTTTAGAGATTGTCGTTATGAGACAATTGAGGTGATGAAAGAGGCTATAACAAGGGTCATTGACAGACGCACACAAAAGAACTTCTATGGGGCCTTCCAGAAGTTGTTGGAATGCGATAACAAGTGCATTGCATCCAGAGGAGATTACTTTGATGGGGACTAGAGTTTCATGTGTATAATGTCAATGAAGATTCCCATACGAAAAATGTCTGGAAACTTATTTAAGGAATATCGTATATAGTACTAGTGTGAAAAAATATATAGCAAGTAAGCTACACAGAAACCTTCTATAGTTCGTTTCCAAAGGGAATCATCATACTATCGAAGGAAATACTGAAAATATATACGCAAAAATATAGTATAAACACGAAATAGTAAATGCGTTAGGTCCTATGAATATGGGAATATGTACTGCAAGCTGTGTAGGGATAAAAACCTGACCATTATTGAATACAAAGTATTTTTCCATTTATACACGGACAGTGATATTTTTTAGACAGGATTTTCAAGTTAAATTTGATTTTCATGGTATTTTTTATTTATTATTTTTTCTAAGTGAAAGTACAAAGTACTTAAGAAAGCACTCCTTCCGTGTTCAGATTGGGCTTCTAAAAATGTTATTATTTATTATTAGCTCGGTTCGTGAACAGCAGAAATCTTAAATATGTTTTGTTCATCCTTACTCATAGTTGCTATAAAAACAACACTGAAAATACGTCGGTCAGATTTCATTTTCTTTCTAGCTCCTTTTATTTATTTATATTTTTCTATTATATTGATGAACCAGTTGCAAGAGAAGGGGAGAGCAGTCGAGGAGATAGATAGATAGATAGATAGATAGATAGATAGATAGATAGTAGTTTGTTATAAATATTTTGTTTCTGACTGTTTGAGATCAGGATTTATAATTTGTATTGCTTGAATTATTCGCAAGGATATGTGTCGTGGCGAATAAAGTACTAAGTAAAATTCAGTTCTAAGTGACACTCTTCTGAAAGTTGAAGGTTCAATTCTCAGTACGGACAATACTAAGAATAGAATTGTAAATTATTAATGACTTCTACTTGATCATGGCTGATGGAACGAAAGCATGCTACCTCTGTGGATTGAATAAAAATTTCCGTTCAGATTCTCGAATTCCAGAGAAAAATTCCTGAGTTCGATAAGATGCATTGGATGAAGCTCGGAAATTACATCGGCTGAAACGTTGTGGGAATAACACTTAAAATGCGAACAGTCGTTCGAATAATCCAAATAATACTAACTTGTCTTTTTTGTTGTTCATGCCGCGGAAGACGCGGTTTGTTTTGTTTTTGCTTTTGGGGGTTTTTTGTTGTGTTTTTTGTTTTTTTTTTTTTATAAAAGGCGTTAAAATAGTGCCTGCTTATTTTCATTATCAGCACAATTTTTTTATCAAAGGATAAGTTAAATTGGCAATGCTATAGAAATGGAGACTTATCGACTGTCGGCTCGGAGCGTATGGTAATATTTGATTTACTTTTGACATCGTAAGAAACAACTCAGGAAAAAAGTTGCTCCATTGTCATCTTCATCTTCCCTTTTTTCCACGCCTCTCTCTCTCTCTCGTTCTCTTTCTCTCTCTCTCTCTCTCTCTCTCTCTCTCTCTCTCTCTATCTCTCTCTCTCTCTCTCTTTCTATCAATCTATATATATATATGTATGTGTATATATATGTGTGTATATATATATGTATATATATGTATATATATGAATATATATATGCATATATATGTATATATATATGTATAGGTATATATATGTATATGCGTGTATATATGCGCATATGTGTGTGTGTGTGTGTGTGTGTGTGTGTGTGTGTGTGTGTGTGTGCCACCTCACAGAAGTTCACTCGTTGTTCTTTCATTCCGGTCTCCAACTTGTCTATAGATAGTTCCCTGTTATAATCCCATGTTCATAAAACTGACAAAATTATCAGACGTAATGGGCTTACAAGTATTTGATTTACTTTTGGACAAAGAAAGAATGAAACGAAACAAAAAATTGAGCAGGAAAAAAACGGTCTTTCAAAAGAGAAAGTAACTCATGATCGACCAAAAGGAACTTTTTGCAGATAAAGTCCACTATGAAAAACAATTATCTTCATTTTATTGAATGACCAAATAGAGAAACGAGAACAGATATGAAATGTACACGGTATAAAACGGCTATAAAACGTTATAGAATGAAATAATTATACACTATGCATAGAAAACTTTTGGAAATGTTATAAAAAGTTATGGAATACGCATGTCATAAAAAAATCTGAATGTTATAAAAAGTTATGGAATACGCATGTCATAAAAAAATCTGAATGTTATAAAAAGTTATGGAATACGCATGTCATAAAAAAATCTGAATGTTATAAAAAGTTATGGAATACGCATGTCATAAAAAAATCTGAATGTTATAAAAAGTTATCAAAAACCTTATATCCCAGCTATAACATTTATGCAAAAGTTATGCCAAAATGTTATAAAAAAAGTTATTAAAATTAATAAAGTTATGAACATAATATAGAAAATTACAAAATGCTATTCAAAAGTTATTAAAATTAATAAAGTTATGAACATAATATAGAAAATTACAAAATGCTATTCAAAAGTTATTAGAATTAATAAAGTTATAAACACAATATAGAAAATTACACAATGCTATTCAAAAGTTATTAAAATTAATAAAATTATGAACATAATATAGAAAATTACACAATGTTCCAAAGTTATTAAAATTAATAAAGTTATAAACACAATATAGAAATTACAAAAGTTAATAAAAATCTATTAAAATTAATAAAGTTATTTACGTGCATGTACTTGGTTGATGTAACATCCGACTTTCTTCAGGTGCATCCTGTCGAACTGAAGAATCTTTCTGTCGAACGCGGAAATTTACAAAGAATTTTGAAACAGAAATCCTTTATTTAATCTACACTATTGTATGTTCTCGTTCTATCAGCCATTGCGAAGGAACCATGGCGTAATTGCTAAATTACTTTGAAAAAAAATTCAGTTGTGAGTTACACGTTTCTGGAAGTTGAAGGTTCAATCCTCAATGCGGGTGATGCTCAAAATGCACTTCTTCCTAGTCAAATAAAACTTAAAATGAGAACAGTAATCCAAATAATCTAAACTAGCAGAACCCGTGGAAATTCCACTGTAGTTGATTTTTTTAAAGCACATTATAAATAAAATGAATAAAAAATTAAACAAATAACGACGAATTTAAAACAATTGTTTATGAAATTCTTTATTAACCATTTTTAAGTTGATTCTTTTTTAACTTTAAAGCTAAAATGAATTAATTTAAAATTTTGCATTTTTTTTCAATGAAAATCCAACACAAATCATTTTTTTCTGATTAATTTTCATATAAATTATAAAGGAACAGATGTCAATTCACTTCCACATTGTTTTTAATTAAAAATAAAATTTATTTAAAAAAATCTTTGCAGTCTGCTCTAAACACTACTTTTAAAAAAGAATAGAAAATAAAATAGTCAATTTGGAACCGTAAACTGAGAGCCATGTTTGTTTGGGGGGGGGGCTTTTTTGAAAGATTATTGGAGAGTAAATGGTTTTTATGATGTTTTACTGATAAAGAACGACTATAAAGGGAGATAATTCGATTCTCAATGATTAATGTTTGCGATGATGATAGCTTTTTGTGACACCGGACGTCGAACAAGTAAATTGATACTAAAATAAGACAACTAAACAAGACAGTTGGACACTTATGATTGACATTTGGAGAAAAAATCGGGTATAAACTTCACTTGTAGTGAATAGGTTGGATTACAGAAACAATTGTGAATTTCATTAACGAATCCATGGTTAGCATTTTGAAGACATTCATTCAATATATTTATTCAAAACGTGAAAGATCTTCTTTATTAACCTCTCTTCATGCACAGTGTTATTAATTATGTGTTCTTTTGTATTTTTCTTTCAGACTCTGTGGCTGCTTCTAATTACGGTGGATGTTTCCCTATGAATGGGCAAGTGACTGTACAGGGTAAAGGAACCGTACAGTTGTCCCAACTAAAGGTAGGGGACGAAGTCCTTGCGTTGAATTCCCAGGGAAAATTGGTTTACAGCGAAGTCATCGCTTTCCTTGACATCAAGAACGATACCAGCGGTCATTTCTATGTGCTTGAGACAGAAAATGGTCACAAGGTTCACCTGACCGGCAAACACCTCATCTACACTTCCGAAACAAATCGGACCTCATTCGTGCTTGACTCTGCAAGTTCCCGATTCGAAGCTATCTACGCTGACCACACTCAAATAGGCGATTACCTGATGACCACCAGCGGCGAGTCTGGTGTACGTGCCTCCGCAGTCCGCTCTGTGAAAGTGGTAACTAGACAAGGAATGGTTGCTCCGCTCACCAAAGCAGGAACGATCGTCGTCGACGGGGTCGTCGTCTCGTGTTACGCATTTATCAACAGCGAATATCTTGCGCATGCGTCATTCTCCATCCTGCGAGGAATGCGCGACTTTTACAATTACCTGCCCTTTGTCAGTTGGTCAGATACCGCTATGTCATCGTACTCCATCGACGGTATGCACTGGTATGCGAAACTCTTATTTAAGATTGCGCCTTATTTCATGGGCAGGGACTTGTTGTATATGAACGACTAAGATCAGAAACATAAAGAGATAATGATTATAATAAAGATAATGATGACATTACTAAAAGAGAAAGAAATTACATTTTCTATATTATTCAAAAATACAATAATAAAATGTGAAATGGATTTAGTGATGTAATAAGCACTGAAACTGACAAAGGATAATTATTCAGTAATTTTCTTTAAATATGACAATGGAAATAGAAAAAAAAAAGATTATGAACAAATCATTGGTACATAATATGTTTGACATATGACATATATACTGTTTTGCACTCACTGTCATCTTTTTTATCACCATTTATACATATACATGAGTAAGCATATACATACATATAAATAAATATATATATATTATTTATACCTATAAAGACAGATGAAATTTAAAATGTAGTATGCTGACACATGCATAAATTTATATATGTATATATATATATATATATATATATATATATATATATATATATATATATATATATATATATATATATACAAAATAATAAACATTGTAAAACCTGTACGTAGACAATATATTGAGAAAGGGGAGACTACTCTTTATTATGAATTGAGTACATTTGGAGAGGAGTAGAAAGGAATACTATTGCATAAACTTTGCTGTAATAAAGAATGGCTTCCAAGTGAGGGAAATGTACATGGATTTTTCTAATTGATAAAATATCAATGACCTTTTTTCTTTCCTTTTTATAAATTCAAAATTTTTTGTTTGAAACTTAAAGAAAAAGCGAAATGAGAACACAATTCGCCATTATATCTTAATGGCGCCGACATATACAAACAGGAAACAATCGAAACATTTAAATTTTTAAAATGTCCAAGCTATTTATTTAATACGCTTTCTTACCGAAATTGATCATTTTGAAGTGAAAAAAAAAATCTGGTTTCCCGATACAAACTTTTCATTGTTCTTTATTTGTTGCTGCGTTACCATTTTTTTTTTTTTTTGCTTTTTAATTTTTTTTTTTTAATTAATCCTTTTTTAATGTTATTTTTGTTCTGTTATATTGTTTATGCGTACATTTAAATGAGTGGGTAGGCAGGCTCTATATGCGCATGCGCATGAAAACATTATTTTTATGTTTTGCATTGTTTTAGAGACAGTTTATATTCAGCCATTTTTACATGTCATTAACAATAGAAAAAAAAAACGCGGAAATCTAACGATACACTGTCGATTAGAAATCACTTTTAATGTAATTTTTGCGATTATGGATTCTCCTTGTTTAGGCTGAGTTTTTGTCCTGTTATGTTTTTGTTTGTTTTTTTTGTTTTTTTGCTTGTTTTTTGTTTTGTTTTTTTCACGCGGCCTTCTTCAAACGTAGTGTTTTTTAGTGTGATGTTTTTTTTTCTTGTATTTTAATACGAATGTTGTTGACTGTTTGTGTACGCTAATGCCCCTTTTGGACTTAAATTTGATAAACTGATAATATTTTAATGTTTTTTTTTTTAATTAATGAACATCCATGTATAATTATTGATTAAAGGATTTCTAAATCAGAATGCAAGTTCATAGGCATCGTCTTGTCATTCTCCACACGATCGCTTATGTCACGCTATGCATGTCTGTTCATTTCTCGCTGGCAGTGACCATTGTCCCTAAGGTCCTAGTCCTAATAGAAGTCTGGTTAGTGTTTTCCCACCTCAGTCTTTCCATCTTCCTTGACCCTTCACAATTATTTGGTGTGCCGCCGACCCCACCATTTTTCTTTTTTGAGTGGGGAGGGAGCATAGTTAATTTAAAATTATTATTATTATTATTATTATTATTATTATTATTATTATTATCATCATCATCATTATTATATACGTACGGACATTAACGTACACAAATACTCCTTAACCATCATATTTAAAAGCAGGAAAAAAACATGGATTATTGTTGATTGATTGTGATTCGCACAACGTTTTGCATGATATAACCTTCGACTTTCTTCAGGTGTATCTTGTCGAACTCGGGAATCTTTCTTTTATTTAATTCACAGGAGTAGTATGCTCTCCTTCTGTCAACCATGATTAGATAGAAGTCTTAAATATTTTGCAGTTGAATTCTTCGTAACGCCCTCACTGAGGATTGAACCTTCAATCTCTAGAAGAGTGTCACTTGGAACTGAATTTCACCTAGATCCGCCAGGAGCTTGACGGAAGGATTGACGAGTTCGACAATATACACCTGAAGAATGTCGGACGTTACAAACATTGTGCGAATAACACTAGAGGTAAAAAATTATTCCAAATAATATAAATTATCAATCCTCATCTCAAAAATTCAGAATGAAATAATAAGGAAGAAAGTAAACAATACACATAAAGAAGGTTGGAGAGCATATCGGCCGAACAAAAGTCTTAATAACAACCGTGTAAATAATATTTCTAATGTAACTTCGATAAAAAAATGAAGAAAATGTGCGATCGGTTAACACACGAATAGAAACACCCGTCTAGCAGAAAACACTATCAATAATTCCCCCCACTATTTATCTGTGCCTAAACCTAAACGTAGATTCCATGAACAAAGCTTCTTTCTTAGAACTGCACGCCTATGGAATTGTCTTCCGTTTTCCTGCTTTCCAGCTGACTACAATATGGTTGTCTTCAAGTCTAACGTAAACAAGTTTTTGATGAACCGTTCCACTTAAGTTAACAAATTTACCGAATTTCCGTTACTAACGATTACTATATTGTCCAATTGTCCATTGTACACTCTTTAACCCTTATCCTCGAGTGGCCTCTTGGTCTTGATAAGTGGTGATACCTATGTAAAAAAAAAGAAAATTGAGTGACGCCATAATCGTGACGACAACAACGACAACAATAGTTTTCTTCAGTCTTTAAGCTCTAACATTCAAGTATTATTTTACTTGTGCTATGATTCACAATTAGGCAACACGTTGTACATATTTGCGAATGTGAGTACATTGGTCTTCCACTGAGTATTATAATCTAAGCTAGATGCAATCATCGACGCATACATACGATACTATTCAACCTAATCAATTATCCATCGCACTTGTATTTGCAATCACCATAATATAGCAATTAGGAATGAACGAAGAAAGAGGCGATAAAGAACGCAGTGAGAATCAAACGGTGAAGAACAAAAAGTGTATCTTCTAATAAAGCTACCGTTTGGCTTTGAGACATAATTGCGTTGGAATTCTGTGTGTTTGTTTTAATTACGATTTAACTAGTCTTTCAGCGTATTCTTCTCCGCGAAGGAAATTCCTCAGAAATGTATAAATGCTCGACACAAAATTAGCTTTTTAGTAAATATCTTGAAAATAGGTATTCATTTTAATAAAATGACCAAACTCAGTGATATTCTCAATAGAGCTTCGTTATATGCTTGCAAACAAAATTCTGGCTCTTATCATTATCTTAGATCAGTCTTTATATTCTCAGAAGCGACATTCCAGTCTCAACCTCTATCTGACCAACCCATCACTTTGGTGGTCCAACTCTTGATTAAATCTTCTTCACGTTATGTTTTTTACATAGCTGAAGTTTGATATCCAAACAAAATCTCTTTATTTCGAATGACGTTGTTGATAGATGTGTTAATACTAAGCCTCTTTCTGATATCTGCATTTCTTAGTCTACTTCGTAAAGTTACTCTAAAGAGAGTTCTTAACTATTTCATTTCAAAGCAACGTTGAGTCTGGTCACTATCAAATGGGTGACTAGTTTAGGAATTCCAGGCGCTGTCTGTAGGAGGATGTCGACATCTGCTGCAAGAGTTGCAAAAACCTAACATCGTCAACTCTCCTAACGGGATATACATGCGACTGGGGACCGTTTATGAATTTCATATTCCCATGGAACTTCCTCCTTTAAAGGAAGCCAGTTAAACTGGCATATGTTTGATGCTGTTTCCATTTCCATTCCATTTCCAAAGATATTGAGCTTCCTTTCATACTCTGCTAGTAAAGTTCATCGTTCATTTAAAAATACAATAAAAATAAATTATCAATACATTATGAAGTCTTAACTTCGGATACGTCCTTCATCATCCTTAGCTTTAATTTTTAGATAAAAAAAAAACAGAAATAGCCATAACTTCCTATTAATGGCAGATGAGAAGCCTTTAAAATTCATAAAAGTCGTAATATTAGCATTTTTTAATGAAATTGAGAATATCAATATTATAAACTCAATTTAATCTATATAATTTTCGTTATTTCTACACAAGCAATTTTGGCAACAAGAAAATGTAAATATCATCCAAGACTTTTAAATGAATGAATATTTGGAATAAGAGTCAGTGTTTCTAATGGGCTGGAAGATCGGGGTTCAATCTACGGCCGATTCGTACCAAAGGGACAATATATGGAACTTGATACCCCTTGCTTGCTAAACGCTCAGTATTATAAGGTATGTATTAAGGATAAATAGAGTAATAATGCGAAAATAATGGCGTCATCTCCCATATGTTTGTGGAGTAGCGGATGAAAACAGAATATTCGTGTCGCTATCGACTATGATCGACCACTTAGTTGCGTAGTGATAAACGCGAAATGGACCGTCGAATAAATTCTGATCATTTGTTGAAAGATGTATAATTTTGATCCTCTACTGGATGCTGTATTTTATTTTGATTCTTTGTTGACTAATGTACGATATATATATATATATATATATATATATATATATATATATATATATATATAGTAATTTATAAAATATATATGGCGATTAAGCTACACTAAATATTCTGCGTTTCATCCACTATAGGATTTGTCAGGCTTATGCGCGAATTCTGTGGTTGCTTCTTGTTTTTATATATGTTGAGGATTTTTAATTAGCCAATCAGCTTTCTAGTATCCACCGCGCCCCTTCCTATCAGCCAATGGGCATGCATTTTATCGAACAAAGAATCTGTTTTAGAATTAGGTTAGTGGTTTAAGGGAGACGTTTTCCTTTTTATATATATATATATAAATATACCTATGTTATATATATTTTATAAATTACTAACTAGCTCTACCTACGTATTGAGCACTTTTGAAGTAAATACTTAAAGTTTACGCATAAATCTGTACTTTCGTATATTAAATTTATGTGAGTAAATTAAGTAGTTATATATATATATATATATATATATATATATATATATATATATATATATATATATATATGAAGATTATTTATTCATTCCATGGAATTTCAAAAATTAGATTTTTTTTCTTTCTTTTATTTAGCTGAATATAAGTATAGAATTGATATATATTCGATAGCATAAACACTGAAAACTTTAAAAATTGCAATGTTCGAAATAATGATTTAAATTGTAGCAGTTTATTTAAAATGATTTCCATAACTCCAGATTTAGTCCAATGGCACAATACGATCAATCAAATTGATGATGATAAAGTACGTGTTAAATAAACCTAATATTGATCTGAATAAATCCCAAATAGATTAGAGTTCGGAAGTATTTAGAAAGTCAAATTATAAATAGAAGTATCTTACTACAAAATTAATACTTCAGTAGAAAAGATGTGGATATTTCAACTATTAAGTATAAAAATTATGAATGTGACGGATGTGAAGAAAATTATAATGGAGAAAGTAAAATCCAAAATAATCCGAAAAACGAATTTTGACTTCAGTTTTTCTAAATTACTTCCATTATTCCGTTGGTTGTAATCTGCCTCCTATACATATTTATCTCCCTTTAGAATTATTTAGCTCATATCATTTTTATCTGGCCATGGAAGAGCAAAGAGGTAAAACCTTACATCTATTGATAGTAGTGATGAGACGATTCCAATATTTTCCCCAATTCCAATACTGTTTTAAATTTCGGATTCCGATTTTGATTCTATTTTAAAGTATTTTGCTCTGAAGATTTTTTTTTAAGTTTGTTTGTTTGTTTGTTTGTTTTGTTTGTTTTTTGGTGGGGGTAAAAACCTGTGTAATATGTACATACATTTTCGGTAAGATAAAAACACACTTGTGGGTAGTCGGAATCTATAGCTTTTAGTTTTAATGATAGATTAAATTATATAAATATTTATTAATTTAGTCGTAGTACCACTAATGCAAAATTAAGTTGTAAACAAAGGTAAAAATTAAACGATTTAAAGAATCGTTCTTGACATCGGAAAATAGGTTCTAAAAATTTTTTTTCGATTCCCTATCCTGATTCAGATTAATCGTCCCCGCACTAACTGATAGACACACTATAATGTAATTTTTAAAACAAATTTTTACTGAGATTTATAACACGATATCTATCCAATCAACGGGATAATTTTATCGGATCCTTTTCTCAGATTAATTTGGGAATTTATTGTTTGCGAGTCAAAAATAAAGCTTCCTGCATATTGAGATTTACAGTTGCAACAGCATTTCAATCCTTGTCAGTAATAGTTGAGAATGCCCAAATTATCAAAATTGTGAAATCTAATTTATAAAACTCACTATGTCTGTCTGTCTGACTGTCTCCATATTCTCAAACTCTATCTCTCCGAAACTAAAACTCGTAGAGTGGCGCTAATGATTGGATTTTTATTGATCGTTCTTTTATGGGTCTCTAGTCTGTTAAAATCGTTTTTAAGGGGTCATAAATGGGCCAAAATTTAAAAACCCTTATACATTCTGTACATTCATCTTAGTTTATTTTTAATTAGTTCTTATACGTGTCACATTGGGACAGTGGTAACGTCACCAACTTTGAATGCTACAGCTTTGCTTTCGGTTTCGATTCTAGCTGAGGGCACCTAAATACTTTTTTTTTACTTTTGAAATAACGACTCTGTAATAATATATACGAAATCTGGACGAATTAAAATATCGTATTTAAGCGTATTTTACGATGGGCAAAGTTAGTCGCCTTCCCCCGCTAGTTCTGGATAACATACTCACCAAAAGCGATTAGATAAGTTACCCATTAAGCCCCAGAGTATTTATGATGTTTTATTATTTTGTGGAAACTTTATATAATTACTAACGGTTAGTTATAATACCCAAATTGAAAGAGAAACTTATTTATTTTATTTTTTTTTAAATATTGACTCTCTTATAAATAGAATAATGGGTATATATTTTAGAAATACAGAGGCGTTCAAGATAAAATTTATACATTATGGTAAAGAGTAATGCAGTTCACACAAAGAATCACGTTACACTTTTGACAATAAGTTAGAGACTTACTATTGCAAGACTCATTTATATAAGTGTTAAGTTTGCAGGTTGAAACAAGTAACGTAGAAAGCAATACAAATGACGACTCAACAAACAAAGGTAGATCAAATAAGAAGTGTATTAGGAAAAGGTATATTTACAGGATATTTACATAATGGTGTCAAATAAGAGAGTCTTTGCTGGAGAAACATATCTACTCTCGGCGGCCTTCAGTGGCTTCTGGTGAACACACACTCAGACTAACTGAGTCTTCCTATTTATGTGTAATTACTATCCACATATGCAAATGAATGTGTGCCATCACAACAGTAAGTTCATACATCATCGAAAAAATACATTTTAGAAAATTTCACAATCATTTTTAAGAGGGTTTCAGCAACTATCAGAGAGAAGTTGATGGATATAGATGAATTTTATCCTTTCTTTAAATTAATTATACTGTAAGCAGTACTATTATATATCATTTTAAAATAGGTTTTGAAAAGAAAGTACACACGCACACACACACATATATATATATATATATATATATATATATATATGTATATATACAGGGTGACCAAAAAAAACGGGCCCAACTCTAATTAGGCCCCGTTTCTTAGTGTTTTGTCCGACTGAAATGAAACTTTGGTCATAACTAGTTTATTATATTCAAAACATCACATCAAAACACTAGGGTCTTTGGCCTTTTTTTCTCCATTCTACAGCATATGTTCTAGATGGCCTCCATTTAGCTTTTGTTTTTGTTTTTCGGGGGGGGTCACCCTGTATATATATAATGATTGTAGATTTGAATGCTAGATTAATAATTATTTACATCGTTTTATATTTGCAGAGATACACTGAATTCACCATTTTAAGACATTCTTATAACTCAGTGAGAGGACACAATTAGTATAATGAATATCGACGCGAAATCTGGAATCGGTGGAGCCGAATGCAAATCTAGCTACTTTAAAAAATGGCAACTTGCGTTCAATCAATCGTATGAAGTGAGACGTGTCCTATTATATTTCCGTATTAAATAATCCCAAAAGGTATTACTATCTTCAAAAAGTATGCTCATTAATTTAAAGCTCGATACATAAAAAACATTAAAATAATTTGGAGTGGGAGCAAAATGCAATATCTTTCGTGATGCTGCACATCACCTTTTTGTTCTAAACTGAACTAGACTGAAGCTGTTTTAATTTTAGTTCAAATCCCGACTGGCACTTTTTAATTAGTTGGATGTTCCTCACAATAAAACTCGATTTTGTGCCCAACTCTGTCCTTGTAGTAAGACAAATGAATAGGAACAATGCTAAATAAAGCAATACGCATGTTTATCCAAATTCCTATAATATACAAATAAATTCCTTAGTTTTACGCAAAATTGTCGACAAGAAAAATATGGATACGATTTTTTCAAGTTACGATGTGAAATACGATGTTTTTCCAGCCCCTGGTAACGGCATTTTCCCCGCCTTGTGGTGTTATTTATAATATCATTTGATTATATGCATTTTTAGTATATACTGCACTATATTTTGTTACTAATTGTTAATGCCGTACTCCGGGATTCTACTGTACAAAAATTTTATAGAAAAGGCGACTGATCATAACTGTCTGTTTAGCGATTAACGCTAAGAGATGCGCTGATTAAATGATGTTTTGAATCTGAAATATCACGCTGAGACCCAGTGATATTATTGAAAAAAGTATAATACAAAAGTGATACCACCATTGTATTTGGCTGTGAAACTGATTCAAGAAGACGGACACATCAAACTAATTAAAAAAGAGAAGTAGTCGTGTTCGTTAATATACAGGTTTTAACAATGCCGATTCATCAATACTATTATGGCATTTATCCTTCAGAATTTTCTAATCTTTCTTCCAGCTCCTTTGATTCGTTGGTTTAGTGGTCTCCATCAATTCGCTGTTTTTATACCTCATTCTAATACAGCTTTCTATTCTAAGAATTGCGGGCTTGCTGACTATTTTCTATTTATCTACATCTTGGTTTTTCAAGACTAAGGCCAATAAGCATCTCTTATCTTTACGGTAATCACCTTTGTTAGCAAAGTTGCTTCATGCCTTGTCTGGAGCGAGTTCCATATTTACAAAGTCTGAAACAACGCCAGTTTAAGTTTAAGAAAGAGGGGCCGACGTTTTGAAAATCTAACAAGATTACAAATATTGCATCAGCTGCTTTGGTATTCCTTCAAAGTTGAGGATGTCACACTCCTTTTATTGGCCGTTCCTCGTTTGGTGTTCTTTAAGAGAAGCAACCTCTCTTGAGATGGGTTTGATATTAGTTTATTAATAAGCAATTATCCTTGTTGTGGATGAGTAATTTTTGCAGTTAATACAAATATTAAACTTTGTTCAGTTTCACTTTTCTTGATCAACATCCGACAAGAATTACTGATTTCCACATCAAAATATAAATAAAATCTATAAAATATATCATCTGTATATCAAAACGTAGTCTTTGTTCAAAACAAAACACACTTCTTACTCGAAATCTTCGGCGAAAATTGTCAGTTATTTCCTTAAATTACTGAAAATACGACCGCGAAGAGATAATGAATTACCCCTTTAAGGGTATTTATTGTGGAGCAAATGTTTCGCAATCAATACCTTTCCTGAACAGGTATCACTTTATCTAGTGACAAGGAGAAATCCCGAACGACATGAAACAATGTAGGTATAAGCAAATAGCCCTTTGACATACTGGGTATTCCCAAATAGTCGCCCATTTTTTTCTGACCGAGTTCATCCTCGCTTAACTTCGGTGATTTAACCAATCAAGATATTTAATGGAATTATTTCTTGTAGCAATGTATTTACAAGTTGTTTTTTTTTAATTTTTTTAAATTTTATTTTTATTTTTTGTAGTCCGGCATTATTTTTATCATTTTTGCTAATAACTAGTATGGTTAAGTTAATGTTGCTCGCGATGAATAAGGGACCTTGTATACCTTTTCTGTCAAGCTCGAACCGCATATTACCAATTTCTTTAATTAATTCATAATTTCAATAATGTTCAATAACATATAAAAGAAAAAAAAACAGACTATGCTGTATGCGGGGATATTTGGTCCGAACGCTATTATTGCAAAATTCTAATACAAAATTAATATTGACATTGGATTCTTTGTAAAGTTTTGTTCGTGCAAAGCCGTATTTCATCCCTGGTTAGACACACACACACACACACACACACACACACACACACATATATACATATATATATATATATATATATATATATATATATATATAAGAGAATTCAACTATATAAGGATGATAAAAAAGCCGTAACAAAAATTGTTGAATAGAAATAGACTTATGACTGGCATAAGCTGACTTCTCAAAAGTCTACAATTATAAAATAGAATCCAACTATATAAGGATAAAAAAACCTTAACTAAAATGTTTAAATAGCAAACGGGGATCCTCAGCTGCCAACCCTGTACCTGTTTCGGAGATTTCAAAACAGGACAGCTGTTAAATGCTTGGCTCTCCAGTGAAAAATACCACTTCCCCACTATATAGCTTGGTAGATTTGATGAAGTGCATTTGCCAAAATTTCTCCTGTAAGAGTCCAATGTTGGTACAGAGCAAAATAAAGTTTAGACATAATTTATTTCACTACCTGATAAAATCGCCATAAGTGGTTTGAACATTTAAAAACAGAAAAAAAAGCGAGAACCATAAAGATTGTATCCATGGAAAAGGGGGAGTTAGGGATTTCCAGTCTTTTGATCCAATGGAAGTTTTAGTCTCTATTAGGTCTTCTTATCCAACTTATACATACATAAGCAAACATTGTTTAAAATAACAAAAATATATAGTTTCATTGTACCTTTTTGTGTTAAGATAATAATGTATTTCTCATATGTATCACGAGCATTTTTGATTCTTAGTCGAATCATCATCAGGTGAAGACGCAAATCAATAAAATCGAAAAAAAGAAAAAGAAAATTTGAAAAGGAGGTAGTCATGAAACGGGTGCGAGATGGCAGTTAGATGCCGAGATAACGTTTACACACTGTTCAGCAGTGCTCTTTAAAAAAATTACCAAGCGTCTAAATTAAAGAGGAATTAGATTTGAACAACACAACCTGGCGGCTTATTACATATTCACCTGATAAAATATCGAACCTTTATCTCTCTTTATTAGGCATAGTTGGTGCGACGGCTTTGGCGATTGGGATGTTTGAATTTTACTTGGAAGATTACTCGTTTGGAATTTGGAGCGTGCAACTAGCGAAACAGTTATCGTCATACTGAGTATGATGGAACATATATGCTTGTGCATGGTGATTAAATTATTTATTATCAAAATAATCATATGTATATATAATGTGTGTGTGTCTAGAAAGAGAGAGGGGAGGGAGAGAGAGAGAGGTTAAAATGGAAGAATTAAAACTCTTGCTATATCACAAAAGCGCAATGTATAATAACTGCATTGTTGTTGAATATATATATATATATATATGCATGTATATATGTATATATAATTTTAAAAAGTCTATTATATATATATATATAATACAGTTATATATATATATATATATATATATATATATATATATATATATATATATATATATATATTATACAGTTATATTAAATTTAGCTTAAATTTGTAGTTTTTGAAAAAATTTCAAGTGCGAACTTTCTTTTTGCCGGAACTGTATATATATATATATTTTTTCAAAAACTACAAATTTAAGCTAAATTTAATATAACTGTTTAAACAACCTATACCTCATTTGATTGGCTTTTTATTCCTTTATAATTTTACCTGTTAATATTTGACTTTTAGTTTCTACTATATATATATATATATATATATATATATATATATATATATATATATATATATATATATATATATATATTATATTAGTGTTCACGACAATTCAAAAAAATAACTTCAAATTGAGGAGGCAAAAAGAAAGTTCGCAGTAACAAATTCGCTTAATACCAGCTTAAATTTTCGCCCCTAAATCAGTTTAAAATATCCACCAGCAGGTAACAAAGCATCTCTAATCGTAATTGCTATTGTTCCAGGTTATACAACGTACCATTTAGTCCATATGCCACTACTTTCTCTTAGTGATCGTTAGGAGTTCATTAATCTCCACCTTTCTGGTTTATCCAATCGAGAATTCGGCTGCAGATTGAAATATGATGAGAAAATGGTACGAAAAACTGTGTAAAAGCACCAAAACACCAGCAGTGTTCGTGATGGCCATAAATCTAGTGTACTAGAATTACTTTTAACAGGGAAGACAATGTTATCAAGATCCGCAGCCTAAGAAACAGGTTTGAAACGGACCCCCAAATCCAACAACAGTGCAATCTTGTTAAAAAGTGCTCTCTTCCTACTGTCAAGAACAGATTAAAGGAATTTAATTTGCGAGAATATGTTGCAAGACGTAAGCCAATGATTTCTGTAAAGAACAGAAAGCGTCGTCTGGACTTCGTCAGATACAATGAAGATCATGACTCTTCATATTGGTCAAAAGTGCTTTTAGCGACGAAAGCAAGTTCAATAATCTAAGTAGTGATGGTAGGCAGTACGTCCGTCGTAGGAAAAACGAAGAATATCATCCTAGATGCTCACTTTCAACGCTGCAAGGTGGTGGAGGTTCAGTTTTGGTATGGTGCATTATTAGTACCAATGGTTAAGGGTCTATAGTTCACTTGCAAGGTCGAATTAATTCGACCAAGAACATAAATATGCTGAGTATTTTCTACCCTACTTTGGTCGGAATTTGGATGATAATCCCATTTTCATGCAGGATAATACTCACATTCACACAGATGGCAATGTCAAGAGGTTCCTGGAAGAGCACGATATTCCGTATTAAAATATCCACCAGCAGGCAACAAAGCATCCAAATTGGCCTACACAATCTCCAGACCTCAATACTATCGAAAACGTATGACATTATATCAAACAACAGCTACGCAATGATAAAATTTCAAATTTGGAAGAACTTTGGACAAAAATGAAAGAAAAGTGGGGTGCCCTTTCTCCGGAATATTGCTGCAGTCTAATTCAAGGAATTCCCAAAAGATTGCAGGCTGTCAAATTGTAGAAGGACTGTTCTACTAAATATTAACTGGTTCATTGTGTTCCTGTTGTATTTGTGTTGCATTAATGTCCTAAAGTTACATTTAAATAACAATTTTCCATTGTGTGGATTTCTTTTTGCCTCTTCAATTTTACTTTATTTTTTTTAATTGACGTAAACACTAGAATATTTCAATTAAAAGTCAAATATGAACATGGTAAAATCATAGAAGAATAAAAGGCCAATCAAATGACGTAAAGGTTTTTTAAACAGTTACATTAAATTTAACTTAAATTTGCAGTTTTTGAAAAATACAAGTGCGGACTTTCTTTTTGTTGCGTGTATATATATATATATATATATATATATATATATATATATATATATATATATATATATATATATATATATATATATATAAAATAGACTATATATTAGTTTCATATTACGTCAGTAAAAATTCTCAAATAAAAGGGCCATTCACTTCTTAGGGCTAACACTTTATGCCTATATAAGATACATAGATATTCGAATGTTTCATTAAATCACTTTTATCTCTCAAACACTGAGAGTAGTAAAGAAATTAATAATATTAATTTTCCCCTCTCCAGTAGACCAGTTAAACATGTTATAGGAAATCTCTCTTCTAGTCTTTTAGTCTTACTGGATTCAAGGACAAGAATTCATTTAGTTCGGAAGAGTATCCATTCTTGTTACTACAGGCAACATCACTCGGATAAAGTGCACCATTGCTTGTGCAGGGTGACCCCCCAAAAAAAACAGAGGACATTCAATTGTTTTTCTGAGCATTTTACAATCAACGGAGAAAAAAAGGCCAAAACCCCTAGTGTTTTGATGTTATGTTTTGAATATAATAAACTAGTTATGACCAAATTTTCATTTAATTCAAACAAAACACTAAGAAACGCGGCCTAATTAGAGTGGGGGCCCGTTTTTTTTGGGGGGGTCACCCTCTATAAGTCAGTGCGTGTTATACTGAGATCTTATTTGGCTGAGGATATATATATATATATATATATATATATATATATATATATATATATATGCAACGTGTTTTGTGGGTCCCGTGAGTAAAGTTACGCTGCTCTCTCTCTCTCTCTCTCTCTCTCTCTCTCTCTCTCTCTCTCTCTCTCTCCCTCTCTCTCTCTCTCCCTCTCTCTCTCTCTCCATATACATATTTATGAAAATTTTTTGATGGGTACAAAATTTAATTTTGGCTAAATACAGACCAGTTAACATAATTTAAAAAAAAATTAAAAATTAAAATATAGGTTAGCTAACCAGGTTTCGTTTCTCGCTCAACAAAGCTAAATTGTGGAAAATACGATTTAAAAATAAATAGTCATGAATATGGCGGGGTGGGGACGAAAAATAAGCGGGGGAAAAAATTGCATAGAAACTAAATTAAGGTGTTATATATATATATATAGTAGCATAACGTTACCCACGGAATCCACAAAACACGTTGTATGCAGTCTACCTCGCAAGGAACATAGGACAAGTAATAACTCAACTTTTTTCTTTAACAACGACATTTATTTCCGGGTACTTTCCCGAATAAAACGTGATTTCAAACGTGCTCGTCTTCTATATCCCCTGTCTTCTAGAACCTTATCTATATTTCTTACGTGGTCGTCTCTATTCTTTATATCCTTTTTTCACCATAATGTGACGTTATTTCGCGCTCTATTACATTAGTATGATTAGCCAAGTAGGTATATGCAGCTTGTGGTAATCAGGCTTACGTTTCATCAATATTACGATAATTTACGAACCAGTAGTATTGCGAAATTCACTGTTTCTTACACGTTATGCTTAAATGACTCACAGACCTCCGTCATATATCATTATTACTGTACAAAGAAGATTATTACCTGCTACTTCACAGAACCAGATATAAACATTCCGTTATAGTCGAAAGCAGCATCATATCGAATGAATCCGAAGGTTTTGTTGTTGGCGTTGGTTTTCCAGAATTCTTTCTAGAACGACATTGGTATCACGAGAGGGACCGCGTGAAGGTTGCCAACATCCTAAGTAAAAGTTATCTTTGGGGGAGCGAACTGAATTCGAACTTGGGATATGCAGGTCTTCAGTCCGTATCGTTATCCACTATATCGCGTCATCTA
>NC_136490.1:94316611-94416611 GCF_053919585.1 Euprymna scolopes | reverse complement strand
TAAAAACAGATATGCAAAAAGATAAACATACACCGCAAAGCTTGCCAGCTTTTATAAAATGGGTAGAAAGTAGTTTAAATATCCATATTTAAAGCAAGCAAGGGACTGCTGGACTAAACTCGACATTTCCGGAAGTTAATAATTGCTGGAACAACAAACCAGTTGAAAAAGCGAATCCCAGAAATAATATTATAAACGAACAAAAAAACGCATAAAACTAAATAAAATCGTAAATGGGAAGTAATTATGCAAGCTATTCGCATTTTTTTTTTTTTTTTTTGAGAAAATATTATTGATACTCAAACAATTAATTGACACATAAAAAATTAATTGTTGTATGAGATTTTTGTTTGCCTCGTTAGAATTGAAAACTTAAAACAGCATCTCAGTGTGACGTATTAATTTATATCACCTATGTAGGATCATCAGACGTAGCAACAGTTGTCACGAGAAATATGTGTGTATGTGTGTATGTGTCTGTTATATGTGTGTATGTATGTATATGTATGTGTTAAATTAAATGGAAGACTCAAGGGTTCATCTCAACGTTCCTCGCAAAAAAATGATGTTGAACTATTGTCAAAAGACAAAAGTAATCTTTTGTCAATTTTTCAATTTCATTCTTGATAAAGTACTCGTAACAGTTGTGCGAAACGTTGAAGTAAACACTTCAGTTTTTCGATTTTATCTCGTACAGTTAGATTTTTGTCACACACACACACACACACACACACACACACACACACACACACATATATATATATATATATATATATATATATATATATATATATATATATAAATGTTTGCTATAAATTGTTATTCGTACAAATATTTCTAGCTGCATATGTTCATACATGTTTACACGGAAGCCCCGATCAGAAAGAAAATAGATTTAGATTAGGAATCGTTATCTTTAGACATTAATTTAATTTACACACACGCACGCCTGCAGTCACACACACACACACACACATATACATATATATTTTTTAGTATATATAATATATATATATATATATATATATATATATATATATATATATATATATATATATATACGCGTATGTGTTTTATACATGGGAATATTTTAAGGAATAGTTCGTGTAGTTATTTGTGTTTACACTCTTTGCTTTTTAAATGTTGGTGAAAAGATGTTTAAGGAACATTTTTTCTTTTCTGTTTTATTTCAATACAAAACAAAAAAATATGCACATTTTCTTCTAGTTTTTATTTAAATATTGAAAAATGCGTATATTATTACTTTTGTGTGAACGCATTCTGCTTCGTTTTTTAATCTCTCGTTACATTCCAATTATTATTATTATTATTATTATTATTATTATTATTATTATTATTATTATTATTATTATTATTCACTAAAAGTACTCATACAAGCCATTATTATCAGTGACTATCACCGGAAATTACAAATTACATTATTTGGTGTCCGAGTGACAACACGTCTCCCAGATTTTCAATAGTCGCCACCTGTTTCGATAACCATTGCAAAATACTTTCCATTAACGCGACAGCTGTTTACCAATGATTTCTCTATAGTAACATCCATTTATCTTCTCTGAAATTTGGGTGGTAATAAATCTCCCCAAAAATTCCAATTATACTTCCCATATTTCATGTGAGGATCTTAATGGTACGCTCTTTCCTCGATCTTTTCATCCTCCTTGGCACTTCGGGACCGTTTAACCAACCTCCTGGTATTTGCATGTGTACGTTTGGGAAATTTATTTTATGTGTGCAGTCTATTAGATTTCTGGAAGTGTTCACTTTCCTTTAAGTTCCTATCATAATTTGTTTTATGTCTTGTTCTTTGTCTTGTTAAAATTATCTGTGGCAGATGAACGATCGTAGCTTATACTAGTTGGTTTCCCCATTCAATTCATTATTATTATTATTATTATTATTATTATTATTATTATTATTATTATTATTATTATTATTATTATAAACTCTCTTGTTGTAGTGACTAACACCAAAAGTGATATTATTATTATTTTAAACTTAATGCTCATTTTTTGTGTTTAGTGCAAAAAGTACAATATGTATATTTTCTTTTTCAAATTGTAATTCTAATGTCTCTTACAGGCTTCCATACATTTGCCAAAATGTTGAATCGACAATCTTTTTTTGTTGTTGTTGCTGTTGTTTGTTCTTCGTTTTTATGTGATGTAAACTGCTTATTTTTTATATTTGTGTCCATGTTGTTTCTTTTTTTTTTTTTTTTTGCTTGAGTAGTTTCTTTTTTCTCTTCGCTATTGACATTCCTTCCATTCTCTGCTTATCTGCCATTTTCTTTTGAAATAAGACAAAAACATTTCAATAAAAAATAATACATATTACACATCAATATATAAGGAGATAATGAAAGAAAATGTTTCTATTATATTTAGATATACATGCATATATATATATATATATATTTCTGCTATATATATATATATATTATATGTACATGCACATACACACACACATATATATATGTTATATTATATACATGCACATACACACACATACATATATATATATATATATATATATATATATATATATATATATATATATATACTGTGTGGCGCCTAAGTCACTTTAACATTTAAAAGTAAAATACCTTTCCTCTGTACATTAGTGCATTTTATTTATTCATTTCTATTACATGAACTGGAATTCATTTTGATTTATGCATAAAAAATAGATCAAAAATTTATTAAAAAACAAGTTTTTATTTTATATGGGTAAACTTATGTACCATATATATATATATATAATTTTTTTAAAATATAATTATCCACTGACACGTGTTTCGTCGTCTACGACTCATCACAGTGACTGAATCTAGCGAGATTTGAAATCGGGACCTCATGATTTCCAATCTCGCTAGATTCAGACTCTCTGATGAGTCGTAGACGACGAAACACGTGTCAGTGGATGATTATATTTTTAAAAAAATACATATGCCGCTCCCTATTTAGGGGGTACCAAATTGGTCAAAGGAAAAATTATTCCCATCTCGCATTTGGATGAAAATGTACTTTCACATAAATAATTGACTATATATATATATATATATATATATATATATATATATATATATATATATATATGAAGAGTTCTAATGCAAAACACGATCAATCAAATCTCTTCAAATTAAGAAATTAGACTTTACACAAAGACGAATATTTCAAATTCGACTATAAAAGTTCATTACAATCAAAAGCATATTACTTTAACAAAATTATTTGGCTCGTGTTCGGTTGATGGAATATACAATTAGTTTTGTGGCGGTAATTGAACATGTTTGAAAATGACGTTTAACGCGCTAAGTATTCGAACTCTGCACATATATATATAATCCTCTGTATTGTATATATGCATAAACATATATTCTTTCTCGCAAGAAGGAGATTCAGCTAAACAATGTACAAACTGGCTACAACGTATATCATTTAAGCATACATGAATACTTAGACATGGTCACACGCATTTTTGGCAATGTTTATTTGAACTAAATTTAAAATATTCAATCATGGCAATATTTACTTATTATTTCGAACTGTACATATGAAATTATCACGTTATTAAACTTATATTACTCACCCAAATTACGTCCTGATTTTTTGTTATTCATTTGAATGTATTTATTGAAAGCATGTATTATTTATTTTTAAAAAACTACAGTTATAGAAACTATATATAAATATTAATATAAATAATGGCTGATGTATGCAATCAATAAATGTGAATTACGATATAATATTTTATCCCTTTGGACTATTTTCATTATTAGCATAATTTCTCTTCATGGTATTTTTAAAACGATGGAGAGAACGGAATTACCTGTGTGTTCTTGAATTTCATTTTTTTAGTTCTGCTTAGCATTGCCCAAAAGCAATAAATATGAGAATACAGTATTACATTTTTAAAAAAAGTCGCTCTAGTATCTGAATATTACATTTTCTCAGCAGAGTAAAACAAGAGAGAAGAATGAGTTAGGTGAAATATGCAGAGAGGGTTACGGAGAAAGACGGTAAAAAAAATGAGGGGGAGATAAAGAAAAGGAGACGGCTGGAGAGAGAAAAGGAGAAATAGAAAGTTTAATATAAAGATGTTACACAATTTCACTTCTATGCTAGTCTAATGCAGATCGAGATTTTGAGCGTTTGTGCTTCCGTTTCCCATTCCCAATTAAAATTGGAGCGTGATAAATGCATGCGGAAATTTCGAAAAATTTCGAAATATCACAGATCTTCATTGATTGAGATTGTCGGACTGACTTCCTCATCTTGGTTGTTAGAGTCACAACGTTTCGGCCGTTTTGCCCTCCGGCCTTCATCAAAATGGCCGAAACGTTGTGACTCTAACAACCAAGATGAGGAAGTCAGTCCGACAATCTCAATCAATGAAAACACCTCATCTCAAAAATACAGACAATTACTATTACAGATCTTAACGACTTCTAGAAATGGAGAATATTGCAGCAATGATAAATAATAAATTCCTCAAAACTTATGTCGACTCCATGACCGGAAATCGAAACCGACATCTTAGGTCTGCTGTTCTACCAAATGACCTATTTGTGCTTTCTTATAAATAGAGCTTAAAACATTACTTTCACAAAATAATCATAACTTTATCGTGACTTCATAGATTTTCGATTTATATCATATTTAACAACGCGAATTCAAAACATATACGATAATAACAATAAATGAATAGAATGAACACACATCAACAACGTTAGAGATTATTTTAATTGTCCCAAACAAGCCAATTTGCTTTAACTGTGTATTGTATGAAGTTCTTTCGCAAATATATATTCCTCTCAGTTAAGCAAAGCGACTGGAGGAAGCATATATAGTTATTTTTAAAGTGCCAATAAATAAAATAAAATATATTATCAAGACTATCCAGAACAAATTATACAATTGCTCATCCACCGTTTTCTCTTTCTTCTTATCGTACATCGCAAAATACATTCGAATGCGTTTAGGTGGTCCTCAGTGATGACTGCTGTCTTCATTGTCGGTTTCAGAGTTCTTACACATCAGATCAGATCGAACCACCACCTCCGACCTATTATCCGATCCTACAGGTCGCCATATTGTAAAGATGTGTGCTACTGTTCTTTTTACAGAATTTATAGTTCCCGCTCTTTTTCCCATTTGTGATTAAGCCAATGAAAAGGAAGCGTGTTTTCAAATAATAAAATAAAATAAAATAAAATAAAATAAATAAATAAAATATAATAAAATTGCTATTTCCTTATCGAGTTAAGTCATTTATTGAGTCGTTTAATCTAACGAAATTGCTTAACAAAAAAAAATACAAAAAAAACGCCGCCCTTATCATCCATTTATTTTCCTCAAACAACTAAGTGACAATAGCAGGTCTTCTACGCTATCCTTGCCTGATTAGGTTACCAATCCTGCCTAGTTTCACTCAAATGGTTTGTTCATCGAATTACTAGTTAAGACTTAACTCGTCCGACAATTGAAGAATTTTTAATAAAAGTACTTTAAAAAGAAATATGACGAATGCGTATGGAAAGGGGGGGATTTATTTAAAATATTAACACTATCGTATTTTCATCTTTTTAATTTGTCTATTTATTGTAAGCACTTAACCCATATTAAAATACAACATTTAAATTATTTAAAGTTATCATAATTAAATAATTCAAATTAAACGAATCCAAAGAATATATTGTAAAACTGTTAATGACAAAATTTTATTCATCACATTCCATTCATTTTAACAATAATTTATTAAGAAATTATAAAAATTTTAAGTTTCAGTTAACAGTAATATTAGCTCTTTCTCAGCTACTGTTTGCATTTCATCTTCAGTGATCGGAAAATCTCACTTTCCATATATGAGGGGTGTTCTAACAGTAATGCCTCCTATTTTTTATTCCTCACGAATGGATAAGAAAGTATTGCAAATTGCATTGTTACTCATGCATTCGTGACCTGAAAGTTTCATCTCTTTGTTGCAGATATTGACGGTGTGAGACACTCAAAAAGTAACGCTTGGCATAGATATGCATAAGAATCAGCGATGTGTCATTGATAATGGAGGTGATTCTGTAGAAAAAATAACTTTTGGGGTTCAAAAGGTCGCTCGTTTTAATGGTACCACTTCTGTCTACGTAGGTATTAAGCATTTTTAATTAAAAAATGGGAAGATATACTCTCAGAACGGCCACTCAGAGGTGTGAAAGAATATAACGTACTTAAGAACACAATCTGTCTTAGTGTACAGACATAAATAGATACAAAAATACACGCAGACAAACATAGATAAATACATGCATACAAACATAGAATAATGCATATATACAAAGAAAAATAATTGCATATATACAAACATACATAGATTAATGCATATATACAAAGAAAAATAATTGCATACATACAAACATACATAGATTAATGCATATATACAAAGAAAAATAATTGCATACATACGAACATACACAGATTAATGCATATATACAAAGAAAGATAATTGCATACATACAAACATACACAGATTAATGCATATATACAAAGAAAGATAATTGCATACATACATACATACATAGATTAATGCATATATACAAAGAAAAATAATTGCATACATACATACATACATAGATTAATGCATATATACAAAGAAAAATAATTGCATACATACAAACATACACAGATTAATGCATATATACAAAGAAAAATAATTGCATACATACATACATACATAGATTAATGCATATATACAAAGAAAAATAATTGCATACATACAAACATACATAGATTAATGCATATATGCAAAGAAAGATAATTGCATACATAAAAACATACACAGATTAATGCATATATACAAAGAAAAATAATTGCATACATAAAAACATACACAGATTAATGCATATATACAAAGAAAAATAATTGCATACATACAAACATACACAGATTAATGCATATATGCAAAGAAAAATAATTGCATGCATATACACAAACATTGATTAATGCATATATGCAAAGAAAGATAATTGCATACATACAAACATACACAAAATAATGCATATATGCAAAGAAAAATAATTGCATACATGAAAACATACATAGATTAATGCATATATGCAAAGAAAGATAATTGCATACATACGAACATACATAGATGCATAAACAAAAACATAGAGAGGGGCATACATACAAACATACATAGGTGCATACATATAAATCTCGATAAATGCAAGCATACAAACACAAAACATTGGTGCGTGCATGCAAATATGGATAAATGCGTGCCTACAAACATAGAAAGGTACATGCATATAAATAAAAATGTGCATACATGCAACCATAGATAAATACATGCATACAAAAATACATAGCTGTATGCATACAAACTTAGATAGGTTCATGGTTACAAACATATAAAGGTGCATATATACAAACATAAATAGGTGCATAATACAAACATAGATAGGTGTGTGCATACAAAAATAGATAGCTACATAGAGACATAGACAGATCAATGCATACTAACATAGATGTGTGCATACATACACATATGCAGAGGTGTATGCATAGAAATCTAGTATGATACATTTAATATATAGTTACATGCACTTAAATAAATAGATACATTCACACAAACAGACACATATGCATGCATATAAAATTTGATAAATGTATGCATACAAATATAAATAAGTGAATACATACAAATGTAGATGCGTTCGTTCATACAAGCATAGACATCTGCATACATACAAATATATGCATAGATAACATAGATAGATGCGTACACACAAACATAGATTGATGCATACATAAAACATAGATAGAAGGTAGGCATAAACATAAGTTCATACACACAAACATAGATACATGCATACATACAAACATAGATAATGGAATACATATAAACATAGGTAGGTGCATAAATACAAATACATAAAGATGCGTACATACTAACATAGATAGGTGCATACGTACAAACATTAATAGGTGCACGCATATACACATAGATATGATTATACATACAAATATAGATAGGTGCATACATAAAAACATAAAACATAGAGAGGTGCATAAATACAAACATAAATGGCAGCATACCTACATACATACATACATACATACATAGGTGCAAATATATAAATATGGATAGGTGCTTACATACAAACATAGACAGGGGAATATATACAAACATAGATATATGCATACAAGAAAACATTTATAAGTGCATACATAAAAACATGGATAGATTAATACATACAAACATAGACAGGTGAATGTATACAAACATAGATAGGTGCCTAAATATAAACACAGATAGGTGTATACATGCAAACGTACATACGTTCATGCATACAAACAAAGATATATGCATATATACCAACATATATTTGCGCATACATATAAACATAGATATATGCACGCATAAGACTATAGATAAGTCTATATAAAAGACATTGACAGATGTAAGCATAGTGTTGTGGAGACGCCCACTAGCGGGTGAGTGAGATATATAAAGGTATCAATCACCAATACCGGGGGAGTTCGCCAACCGACCACCAAATGGGCAAGACGCTTATGTTGCCTCCAGTAAGACATGCAACACGCCACATGCCGGGATATCTCCAACTGAAGTATATTTGAAGACATGTAAATATGTATATGACTTTTTTTCCTAATATATTATTGCATACCTTTAATTTCCGTGTTCTTGTTAATTATTTGTGCAGACAAACCACATAGAAACATAGATATGTACGCACATAAAATATTAGTGAGTCGAAACATAAATACATAGGTGCATACACACAAACATAGATAGGTGCAAACATACAAATATAGATAGGCACATACATACAAACATGAATACGTGCATACACTAAATATATAAATGCATACATACCAACACAAGAAGGTGTATGCATACAAACATACATAATTTTATACAAAACAACATAGACAAGGGCGTAGATAAAAACATAAGTATATGCATACATAAAAACATAGATAGGTGCATACATACAAACATTATCAGGGGCAAACAGACCAACATAGGTGAATAAATAAAAAGAAATATATGTGCATAGATACCCACATAGATAATGCATCCATACAAACATAGATAGGTGCATGTATACAAACAAAGGAGCATGAATACAAATAAAGACAGCAGCATATACGCAAACATAAAGAGGTGCATAAATACAAATATTAATAAAATATATATATATAAACATAGATATATGCATTAATACATAGACTTATGCATACATACATCGATAAGTGCATGCATCGAAATATATATAGGTGCATGCATACAAATATACAGTAGCGTCCAAAACTAAGGGACAAAATTTTAAAATCCAATATTTGTATACGAGCATATATAGGTGCATGCATACAAATATAGATATGCGCATACGTACAAACTCATTTGGTACTGGTCAGGTTCCACGTTGCATAACTTCGGTGATCTGGCGAGAATTGGTGTGTCAACATGATTATGCTATATAAAGATAGATAGATAGATAGATATATAGATACATACATACATACATACATACATATTGTCGAATCATTAAACTATCGCTAACAAAATTCGCCCTCAGAGTGACAATGCTCCATTATATATTAGTAAATTCCAGCGAATACCACCTGTGCCAACAACACGAATTGGTCCATCATATTGCAATGATATCTAAGTTATACAAGCTGTCCGCGTATATATGAGTATGTGTGTTAATTGGTTTGTTGTTTGTTAGTGCAGGTGTCTGTGTGTCTAATAAGATTTTTTAACTGTTTTACTGCACTATTGCATTTTTTTTTTACGATATCTTGCACTACGCCATTTTGATTTAGTATTCCTGCTATTTTGATATACACATGTAACAGACATGAACATTAACATCTCTTTCCTCTTGTGGATAGCAGCCCCGGTGAGTTGATTGGATCATAACAAATCAGCCTTTGGGCTGCATTAATTTCTACCGAACGTTTGAATGACTGCATCCGGGCTCGTTTGAATTGATACAACAGTTACATATAGCTTCCTGGTACCAACGAAGAATGATGTCTCCTCTCTCAATCCGGTCAACTTGGCGCCGAAAAAAGCCATCCTCCGCTGTGTATATACTGCTACAGATACATTATATAGTACAAGAGCGTATTAAAATAGATATTTTTATGACAAAGTGATGCCCCATTATAAAACCTTTTTAAATACCCAGATAAACGGAAATCTGGGGAATATTTATTAATTGATGTTTAATACTTACTGTAAGAATTTCACAAAAATCGGAGGTATCTGAATTTCCACGAAGGGCTTCCCGCGGTTTTTACCGCTTTGACCATAAAACTGAATTAAACTGAATATAGACCGAAATTTGACCCATTGCGCCTAGCAATTGTACTCTAAAATCGACCGATTAATTAGTTTAAATGAGTTAATCTTTTGTATATGAATTTTTAAACATGTAAGCCCATTTAACTTTATACAAATAGACATTACAAACATTTATCTTACAAATTGATATCTCAATGAAACGAATCGTTATTGTTTTTATAATCATGTTTAACAAAAAAAAAAAAAATTCAAACCTCAAACCTAACTGACAACCAAAATGACTTCCGCCAAAACATTTTATAATCAACAGCTTTCTGAACAGACTATTTACAATTCCTTCTCAGGTATTAGCCTTCTTTTAGCGGGGGGGTGTAGCGTACGTAAACAAGAAGTTGTCACAATCCGTTGTGCCTCAAGATTATATATACCAGGGTTATCCAAAAGTAAAGCCTCCCATTTTTTTAACGCAAAAGCTGAAAAATTACGAAGATGAGGGTGGTACCATAAAAACGAGTAACTGTTTGTTCTCTAGAATTTGTAATTTATAACCATCAATCTCAATGCACTTTTGCCAGGAATGCAATGACACATTTCTGCTTCTGATGCACGTCTATGACAGGGGTTATTTCATAGTCTCACACTGTCATATCTGCAACAGAGAGATGAACCTTTCAGGTCATGAATGCATAACTTTAGTCATCGCAACAATGCATTTTTCAATTCGCTATCATCCAATCGGATGAAATAAAAAAAATAGTAGGCATTACTTTTGGAACGCTCCTTATACTAGTATAAACAACGTAAACATCCTATTTATTACTATATTAGCGGTTTCGTGTGGATATATTTTTAATCAAAGCTCAAACAATCTAAAATATAAATCTCATTTGCCTGTTTAAATGTATGTATGTATGTATGTATGTACGTACGTACGTATGTATGTATGTATGTATGTATGTATGTATGTATGTATGTATGTACGTATGTATGTATGTATGTATGTATGTATTTTAAAAGCTCTACTACCGGCGAGGCGAACGTCTCTCTATTCTATGTTCTGTGTATTTGTGATTGTTTTACTCTTTTATTCATGTTGAATTTATCTATTTGTAACAACTATCATCATCGTTATCATAAACATAAAGCGGGGCACCAGTACCTGATTTTCAGTTTGATTTGTTGCTGGCTATCTGACTCATGCTTGTTGCTGGATCTCAACATTTTGAACCGAGAGAGAGACTTAGCTGTCGTACAAATCTAAAACTCTGTAACATCATCTTTGTATAGATACTTCCTCAGGCATTTGTCTATAAAAATTGTCCGTGGCGATGGAAAAAGTGTCACGGGTGTAGCCCTGAAATGCTGGAAGCATGTAATAATTGATCTGCCATCATTCTATATATGCATATGTATGTATGTATGTATGTATGTATGTATGTATGTATGTATGTATGTATGTATGTTAATATATGAAAATGATTGATTTAAAGACGTGTTCTCCTCAGTTCGTACGTTGATTTGTTTGGAAAATTATGTGTGAGTTTGTTTATATTATTGTTATGTGCTGCAGAAAAATGAGTCTAAAACAAACTTTATTAAAAAAAAATCCAAGCAGGGAGGAAAAGGGACAAAAACGGTCCAGTCGCTGACCACTTACTATTTATGACTTTTGGACTATTTATTCATGTGTATTTTGCATGTATATGTGTGTGTACGTATGTATATGCATGTGTGTATATGCGTATTGTGTGCCTCTACGTGATCATCTTTGTATGTGTGTGCACATGCATATGTATGTTGGCGTACATCTGTGTGTACGCATGTGTTTATTTTCATGTGCATGCGGGGTGGAGGGGGCTCCTGAAAGCCGTGGTGAAAGCAACCCCTCTAGTAGAAGCAAATCTCTGAGTTAAAAAACATAACGCGGGAGACCAGTACCCGCATTAAGCTGGTCTGCAGTTTGACTTGTTGCTGGCTATCTTTCTCTTGCTTGTTGCTGGATGTCAACATTTTGAACCGAGAGAGAGATTTAGCTGTCGTACAAAGCTAAAACTCTGTAACACCATCAGGTATAGATACTCCCTCAGGCATTTGTCTATAAAAAAAATGGTCCTGCTGCGATGGAAAAGTTGTGACGCGTGTAGGTCTGAAATGCTGGAAGCATGTAATAATTGATCTGCCATCATTATATGTATCTATGTATATATGTATGTATAGGTTATTATGTTTATGTACATGTGTATGTATATGTGTGTATATCTATGTGTATATGTATGCATATACGTATGTGTATATATGTTTGTGTGTATGTATGTGCATATATGCATGTATTTGCATGCATGTATATAGGCGTGTGTATGTGTATTTATGCATGCGTGCATGTATGTAGATGTATACATGTGTATGTATGCATATATATGTGTATGTATGTATGTATGTATGAGCATGTATGTATATGTGTATGAGTGCATATTTATGTACGTGTATGTATATGTAGGTAAGTGTATGTATATATGTATGTGCATATGTGTACGTATGGGTATATGTATGTATATATGTGTATGTATTTGTATATGTGTATGTATGTATATCTGTGTGTATGCATGTGTGTCTGTATACGTATGTATGTGTATTATTCATGGTGTATGTATATATGTGTGTACGTTTACAGATATGTATGTGTGTATGTGTAGATATGTATATTTGCGTTTATATATATATATATATATGTATGTATGCCAATGACCGTTTTGTGTATGTTTATGTATGTATAAGTATGTCTATGTATGCATATATGCAATGTGTATGTATGTATGCATATATGTGGGTTATTTGTATGTGTGTATGTGTATGTATGTGTATATATGTATGCATGCGTGCATGTATATATATGTATATATACCAGTGACCGTCTCCAGTGTCCTGTCTGCTTGTGCGTGTGAATTTTGCCGGAAGGACTAAAATCATTTTGGGCTCATGGACTTTCAGTACCTGAGGGAGTGGAACTCGTCTGACAAGACGTTGCAATCATCATGTTAATATATGTACTAGTGTATGTATGTGTATGTATACCTATTTGTATACGTATTTATATATGTATGTGTGTATATATCTTTATTTATTTATTCATTTTTTGTGTATGTATGTTTATGTGTGTTTGTATGTATATACGTATATATATATATGTGTGTGTGTGTGTATGTATGTATAGGTATATGTATATATGCATATATATGTATGCGTATAGGTGCGTATATATGTATGTGTAGGCATATGTAGGTAACTTTATGTGCATGTATGTATATGTGCATACATGTGTACGTATGTGTATGTGAATATGTATATGTGTGTATGTATTTGTATATGATTGTATATATGTGTATGCATATGTATGTGTATATGTGTGCATATGTGTATGTATATGTTTGCATGTATGTGTTATATGTATTGTGTATGGATGTATGGATGTGTGCATGTGTGTATGCTTATGGGTATGTATGTGCATGTATGTGTGTATATGTATGTATACCAAGGACCGCCTTCAATGTCATGTCTGCTTGAGCGTGTGAATTCGCTGGCAGGACTAAAACAAAAAAAGGTTATCTTCGGGCTCATGGACTTTCAGTGACTGAGGGAGTGGCACACGTCTGACAAGACGTTGCAATCATCATGTATGTATGTCTGCTTAAAACTTTCGAAAGAGACGACGGATTTTCACAAGATCGGTATCGTTTTGACGGTCGACCCTTCGAATGACAAATATCAAAAAATTAGCTAAAAACATTAATCCCTTCACCCTCAACTGGGCACTTTTTTACGAGGAGGATCGTTTTTTTTTTTTTTGTTTTGTTTTTTTGTTTTTTTGTTTATTTTGCGTCGCCATTTTTGCAAATCATTGTATCGGTTGGAATGGCTTTACTAATTTCAACGTTCCCAACTTCCGGTCGCGTCATGGAGTAGGGGTAACACGTCAGGTTTTCTTTCATTTTCTTTTCCGCCTTCGCGTCACGGGTTCGAGCCTACCTGTCTACTACCACCTTTTTTTTTTTTTTTTTTTTGCTCAACACACACCTCCAAACATCCCGTTAACGCCGCAACCCATGCTAGTAATTTATAAAAGAAGCTTTGTTAAATAACACGGCACATTATATGTATCTACCAGTAAACAAAATGACCAGTATGGTTAAACACTAATTGTGTTAGTAGCCCCGGTTTTGATTAAAACATTTTCCGTCAATAAATATATCTATGGTAAGATACATCTAGCCTGATGATTTCCTTCTAGAATGAAATCTTCATGCTTTTAAGTAGCTTACTTGCCATATATATTTTTTCATACAAATAGATAGACAGAGGGAGTATAAAGATAGATGTAGGCTTAAATTATTTCGATCAGTTCACTTTCCGAAATATATAAACATCGCTGTGGAAGCGTCTGAGGAATGGGGGCTTAGCCAGTTAACGTTATTTCCAATTTCTACAATGTCTTGGACAAATTGTCCAGATGTGAAATGAAGGATACTCATTTCAGGGAATGTCAGATCTTTTCCGCTGTTGCCTTTCTCTACTACAGACAGATGCCGCCGCCTGTCGATCGGAAGGGTGTATCTTTTTACCTTTCCAAACCCTTAAAATCATGATTTTACGCTTCGAACAATATCGGCTTATAAAGGGACCGTGGTGGACGGGTGGTAGTTGAGGGACTTTTTTTGTTTGTTTTTTTTGTTTTTTTTTCCTTTTGTTATTTATTATTTGATTTCTCTATTTGTCTATAATTTTAAGCTTCGTTCCGGTTCCAGCCTCTTAAATCTCTGGTGTTTTATTTTTATTATTTGGGGCATCTTACTATTTTTTGTTTGCTTTTCCTTTCTCGTCTTTTTCTTCTTCTTCTTCTTCTTCTTCTTATTCTTATTCTTCTTCTTATTATTATTATTATTATTATTATTATTATTATTTGTACTCACTAGGAGTTCTCATATAGGACATCATCAGATATAACTCACTGACAACAACCAGTGGTATTCTCTTGAGTATGAGTGGCAGCAAGTCTCCCTAGATTTCCAGTACTCTCCAACTCTTTCGGTGACCTTTCCAAATGAGTTAGCGTTATCGCAACAGCCGTTTACCATGCTTTCTTCCTGGCATTGGTCTTCACTGGAATTTGTATGGCAACAAGCTTCTTCAAGATCCCAGTCCTTTCTGCACTCAACCAGTGAAGGTCTGTTTAGTGCGTATTATTAGTAGTAGTATTCACTACGAGTTATCACATGGGCCATCATCAAAAATTTCTCTCTGCTAACAACCTGTGCTATAAGTGGCAACAAGTCTCCCCACATTTTCAGTACTTTCTATCTCTTTTAATAACCTTTGCAAATGAATTTGCTTTATCACACCAGCCGCTTGCTATTGATTTCTCGCTGGCAACGCCTATTGGCCTTCACTGGAATTTGGGTGGCAATAAGGTCCCAGTCCCCTTTGCAATCATCTAGTGGAGGTCTGAGTAGTGCCTTCTCCTCTAGGTATAGTCATCCTCTATGATCCTTCACGACTATTTGGTTTGGTGCTAGTCGATGCCGGCACTACAATTTTCTTTTTTTATGTTTATTTATTTAGTTTTATTTTTACTACTTTTTTTTTAAGGGGGTGGGATTTACTTACATTCATACAATTTCAGTTGGTTTTTTTTATTTCATGTTGTGTTCCTCTATGTTTGTGTTACAGTTTCTATATGTTCGGTTAGCGTTTGTAGCTCATGTGTAAGTCTCTGTATTCAAAGATTTTCCTTAATATTTTAGCAGTTTTTATTATTGTCATCTGCGGTATCTTCTCGGCCACCCTTCTGAGTTCAATCTGTCCTATTCTTTTTTCGAAGTTTTTCAGATTATTCCAAGTGTTCCTAATATTAATGGTGTTATTTTGACTTTCATCTTCCATATCTATTTCAGTTATGTGTAATTGCTTCGCTTTTCCGTCTCCTTGATATTCAACGTGTGGTTTGCTAGGACGGCGAAATCTATAATCTAACATGATTCTTCCTTCTTGTTTAAACATTATGACATCCGATCTGCTTGCTTGGATGGGTTTATCTGTTTGTAAGTCTATATATCCCATACGATGTTGTTATTTCCGTTTTCAAGTGCTGCTGCTGGTTTATGCTTGTATCATTGGTCTAGGTGTTCAAGATGCAGTTGTATAATTCCCAGTGTGCTGCCCTCCTTACTTGATCGTATTTATTTTTATATTCTGTTTTGAGCTAATTTACTGCATTCAATTATTATGTGATTTATCGTTTCATCCCTTTGTCTGCATAATCTGCATTTTCTATTTTCTTGTGCCTTCTCGATCTTTGCTTTGATGTAGTTGGTTCTAATCGCGTTATCTTGTGCGACTGTTATTAGTGATTCAGTTTGTCTGTTTAGGTTTCCTTTTCGTAGCCATGTCTATGTGTTTTCGCTAGTCTCATCTTTTGTCATCCATATGAATCGTTCATGTAGCTGTTTTTCTTCCCATTTTTCTTTTCTTATCTTCTCACTTAGCTCTCTATTCTCTACATTCTATTCATTTCTACAGTGTCTCTTGCTGTAGTGATTAGCCTTTCTGCGTTCTGCGTTATGTATTTCTCAAGTTTTTTGTCATTCACACAGTCTTCTATACAAACCAGTCTTCTTCCTCCGTCTTTCTTTTACATAGAGAGTCGGCAGTATCATTCTTTGGCTGTGGTGCATTGTGCATGATTATAAGTTTCCGTGGTTTTCTGGCCGAGGTGCCTCAGTTCTTCTTTGGCCCAGCCTATAAATGGTCGAGCATAGCTTATTAGTCATACTGATCATTTTATTAGGTTCCTACTGCATACTTTAGTTTCTAGGAGTTTTCTTGTTCTCAAGGATTCTTTTCGAATTTTCCCTTTTATTTGTGTTGCTTTGATAATGTCTTCTTCCAAAAGTCCCTAATATGTGTAGGTACCATGTTCGCCTAGTGTCAGACACCTCCGCTTGGTTGGGTGGTTCCATACCTTTTGTTTTCTCCAGTTTTCTCCTTTTTATTACTAATAGTGCCTACTTTTTTATGCCGAATTCGGATATTCTGGATGAAGATTCTGATTGTGTTTATTAGCGTCTCTAATTCACTTTTGTTTTTTTTTTTCGAAAAGTTCTTGGTCATCCATATACATTAGGGGGGTAATTATTTCGCCTGCGTTAGTAAACTTGTATCCGGCTTGGTATTTCCTTAGTATATTGTTAAGAGGCACCATGGCTATAATGAATAGAAATGGTGAGGAGTCTCTTGGATACATCTTTGTATTTTTATATCAGTTGGGTATTGTCCTTCAGGTTTTCTGTTCTTTGGTAAGTAGTCCACAATTATTAAGTGAGTAGTAAATTTTCTATCTCAGTTGTGTTGTTAAGATTTTTTCATCGTTGGTAAGTAATAGACTTGTAGTTGCTAGGGCTAGTTCCCTTTCTGTGTCTTTTTGTACTAGTGTGGTTCTAAATTTAGTAATTAATTCTGGCATGTCTGTTTGGCGGATACATCTTTTCAGATTTTGAATCAGCTTTTCATTTAGTGTCACGAATTTTTAGAAGCACTATGCATGTATTCCGTCGTGACCTGGTAATCTCCAATTTTCCAGTTTCCTTAGGCTTATCTTAAGGATTTCCTTGCTGATTTCATTCTCTCTCATTTCCTTGATTTACTGTAACCCTTCTTTCATGTCTTTCGGTCATTCGTCATTTCTATGTTGATCTTGCCGCTCTTTTCATATGTAGTTCTAGTAGAGTTTTGTTTCTGCTGGGTCCGATTTTATTGTCTTTGCTTTTCCTCCGTTTACATTTTGATAGAATTGGCTTTCAATGTTTTCAAAGATCCTATTTTGCTCGTACTGTTCCGATTTGTATCTTTATTGTCTTAGTATCTTGCTTCTATTTTCTGTTTTAGTTCTTCATGTTTCTTGTTTAGCCTCTCTCTGTCAGGCATATGTCGACCTTTCTATCCCTTTATGTTTGCTTTCATCTTGTTTATCGCTTTGACGTCTCTAGTTCAATTTGTTGATCTGGGTTTCCATCCAGGATTTATCTGCTTATTTTACTTCCCCTTCTTTTTTTTCACTTCAAATTTTATACTTACCATCTTGGCATCTGCATGAATTAAGTTATTCAATTCTGTAATAGTATATGTTAAGATGTATATGAGGAGCTTGTTCACCTTGTTTGTTTCTGCTTTTAATTTCTTCCACTCTTGGTTCTTTAGGGATAAGAGTTTTGTGGTGGGGGTGTTTTCTTCGTTCATAAGTCGTATGATTTTTTCTACTTCAGCTGCTTCTTTTTCAGTTAGTTTTGTTTATCGGTCTCCATGTTTGCAACGTTTAAGTTTGGCTGGACTTCTACATGGAGAGATTCTATGCATGGGGTTCCAGTTAGGGATGTTGCTTGGTTCGTTCGATCATATATCTTTAGTTATATTTCAATTAGTTCTAGATTTGATAGCCAACTTCTATAGAAAATAAGTTTCGCTTGGTTCACGATTCTTTGTTTCGTTGTGTCGTAGTTAGTAGACATCTCCCATAATCTTTCAGCCGTTCCCGATAGTCTCTTTCTATGGGGTAGCTACTCTAATAGCATTTCATTACCAGTCTATTCTTTTCTGTTATCCATTTCTTCCTCCGGTTCTTTTTTGTTTACGTTCATTATTTTGGCTGCCCTGTGTTTGATTTGTATTATTTTGGCACCTGAAGTTAAAGACGATAATTACCTGGCCGGTGTCTGTGATAATCTTGTTTCTAAAATTAAGAGAGTCAATATTCACAGGTTAATAACTGATTCTCTCATGCTGGACACTGAGGAAGCCATGACACTCATATCTATTTTCTGGGTTCCACGTTGTGCATTACCGATTTTAGATATTTTTCATATTGTGGTGTTTGTCGCAACACCAAGCCTTTACCTGTCGTTCTGTTACAGGAATAGTGCTAACATCTCATAATGCACTATTGCACTTAAAAGACATGTACATACATTACCAGATAGTGCATAATACATTTTTCTTTTAAATAATTCGTTAAAATAAATAAATACACACATATTGTTAGATAATTAATATTGTTAAAAGCTAATTAATTATTACCGATATATCTGCCTATTTATCTATTTATCTATCTATTCAATGATATTCTTAAAATAGTTTATGTTGAGAGTTATTTATTGTTTATAGAATAAAGTGTAGCAATGGGTTTTAGCTGAAGATGTTTACATGAATTAACTAGGTTAAATAAACAAAATAACATTGGGCAGGCAGACGTGGAAAGGTCACATGTTAGAGATAGTGTGCTTTTTAAATGATGACGAAACGGAACTGAGGTTCAGAGGTCGGGAGTTTTAGTCAGTCGAGAGTTGGAGTTTAGTCACGAGAGTGAATAGACGTACTTCAAGACAAGAAGCGAGACTGAGAAGAATAAGCTTGTAGACGAAATGCAGACTCTGTGAAGACTATTTGAGACAACTGAAATAAATTTATATTTTTAAAATATAAAGTGTTGTTCTGTGGTTTACCAAAAGAAGAAAGAACAGAGGTCTCAATTGGCTGGTGTTGGTCATTTCATGTTTCAACACGAAGCTCACGAAGCTCAACAGTGAAGATAGAAGAACTCTTGAAGAAAGAAAGGTATGAAGCATATATTATTCTTCTTATAAAAAATGATACCTTATGTAAATATGAATTGTAATATATACCCGAGTGATAACTCTCTGATACAACATGACCCAGTTTATACGTCGATATCATATCTCCTGGTTAAACAAATAATACATACAATTTATACGTTTATAACGGGAGTTATAAGAACAATACTCCATACCCCGTTATACAACAATATGTATATATATATATATATATATATATATATATATATATATATATATATATATATACAGGGTACAACGATAAAGTTGTCGTCCTAGAAAAGACGACATGATTCCATTTCTGTTTAATAAAAACCGGTTTTCTTTTTTGTTGTAGAACACGTACTAGTTGGCCAGTTATGTACAAATCTCAAGAGTGATAGGAGCCTTCTATCACTTCTGAAAGTAACACAATGTTCATCGAGCGAGATTGGTGATGCACCGCTGTACAACTCATGCTCTTTATGAATCCAAGTTATAAACCGTCCCCAATAGTCGTAAATTGTCATAAAACTCACAGATACTCCTCAAAAACAGGAACTCAACTCAAAATATATTATCGTTTAATGCTCGATCTTTTTGTTCCAATAACTGCCGCATATTGATTAACAATTCTATCCATCTTCCTTGACGAACAAATTCTTACACCCCAATTTTGCCGACAAACATATCTCTTTGTTGCTTATTCCCCCCTCTTTTCTTTTACTTCCCAATACCTTTAAAATTTAATTGACCTTGAGCTGGGATTATGCTAGTTTACATATAATAAAGAACTTTACATAAAAAAAGAAATGTTTTACTGTTCGGATTTTTGTCTCGCCATGTTACCGGTGGTCGAGGCGCGGAAAAAACATTTGATTCAAGCCTCTGTCTGTTCCGACCACGTGATAATGACGGTGAGTCAGTCATTTATAAACGAGGCGATCAGAGGGGGGGGGGTTATGAAAACCGTGACTAGCTGATTAAAGGAGTCAACAGCAGAGGGCTTAAAACTGATCCCCATCTCCTGACAGTTCGGGGCGAACGGATGACAGATTTAAGTCATATTGTGCTGGATGGATTGGAAACACGTGAGCGGTCGTCAAGTCTTCAACGTGCAGACAGTCATCACAGATTTGTCTAATGTGTTTGCGGTTCGATTAGCGAAGCTTACAGGGCACTTAATCTTAACCCTAAAGAAATCCGTCTTTACTTTTCTTTATGTAGCTTAGATATGGAACAGAATATGAAAACACGGTAGATTTGCAAACGAATATATAAGAATGCCAACTTGATATATATATATATATATATATATATATATATATATATATATATAGGAACTTATGAAAAAAAATATATATAGCAATTGAGCTGCACATGAATTTCCTCATTTCATCCTCATAGGGGTTAGGGTAAAATGCTTTCAGTTCATTTTATCGGGTGTTATATATATATATATATATATATATATATATATATATATATATATATATATATATATAAAGAAGTGAACCATCGCGTAAATTCAATCAACTAAAATAAGATGGAAAACGGGGTGAGGAAAAGGAAAAAAAATGAAAAAAAAATGGGGCAAGTTATATGTAACACATGTACAATTAAATAAAATAAATAAGTCGATTAAAAACAAGATCGTTAAAATACACCCGAAGCGCTTTTCGTTCAGACTAACATTTTCAAGGGTCATAAGTCTGAAAATTATTATTTTTTAGAATATTTGATAGTGGTATGGAGTAAGAGCGGAGAGGAGGTTCTCTCAATTCAATATATATATATATATATATATATATATATATATATATATATATATATATATATATATATATATATATATATATATATCAATGACCATCCCTCTTGAAGAAGCCCGCATAGATCGGGCGAAACGTTGAGTATCCAGGTCCTTCCACCTCCATTTTATTTCATATCGTCGGATTTAATCCAGCTCAACAATCATATATATATATATATATATATATATATTGAATTTCGTATATTTAGGCAGCATTGTTTCATTCAAGCAAAAATTATTAAACACACCGGAGATACTTTGCTTTATGATTCGTTTTTTTATTTTTTTATTTTCTGTATAATCTTTTTTATATCAAAATTGAAAATATTAATGAAGCTTCCATAATTGCCACTGTCCGCGAATCATCTTAAGGTGTTGAAAAAGTAAAAGTGAGAAAGAGCGAAAATTAAAAAGTGAAAAAGTAAAATATACATTAAACAACGTTAGGTGATGGTAAGTTAAAATATGTAAAGTCGATGAGAAGTCGATTCAAAATTCGAGTATTAAATCCAGCATGTTCGTTAGCACTATTGGTAAAGTCTGCCTACGCGATACGCAAGACATTTTAATATATTGCTGCTTTTCTCGAATGCAATATTATTATATTATTATAGGGTGATGAGTTCTAATGTATGATGTTTCAAGACTTTTTAATTTTTTAGGATTATTTTCACGTTGTGTAATTTTTATAAGATTGGAGTGGGAACAGTTGTGTTCTTTTATCAACTGTTGATATAGAGCGCTAGTATTGTTTAAATGCGTGGTGATTTGCCGGGACAACGTTGTCGTTGTATGCCCAATGTATGCATTATTTTTATATTTATTTTCGGAGTTACATTCTCCTAGAGAGCATTTGAATGTATACATTGCATTGGTTTGTTCCAACGTTTTTATAGCCGGTGATGAGTTGTTTCTAACCACGAGGTTTTGTGTTCCAAACATCTTGTAGTAAATAATAAATTTAATTTTAGAGTATTTTTATTTATTTTTACATCCGACTTTTGCAGAAGTAATCATAAAAGTTGAGTTAGAGTTAGTTGAGTGTTAGTTTAGGGTTGTCGTTCAAATTCTGTAGAAGCATAGAATTAACAACTTAAATAGCAAATAAGACAATCTTCGCCTTGAGACGTATTCTGACTTTTTGCTTTCCGTGCCAGTTTATTTTCCTTAATTTTTACAGTTTTGGTCTTTCCAGTTCAAACGTTTTATATCGTTCATGTTTCTTTCTTTTTTTTTTAATTACCAATTTAGGGCTTTTTATATCAATTTGAATATGGGTGTGAACACTGGCGAAGAATAATTTTTGTTTTCGTCATTTTCGACACAGCGTATACACGCGTAACGTCTGAAATGGTAATGGAGAGTAGCTGGGACAAAAAAGGAGCGGGAGTTGTGGAACAAGGAAACGGGACGAGTATTAAACTCAAAATTCTCATAATCGGTAAGATGTGAGTTCAACACCTTCATAGGGAAGTGCATTTTTAATTTTCTTTTATAATCACACCAAAAATAAATCTCACGAAACAATATCCCAAGCGGAAACCGATTATTACGGACATTCTGTTAAGAGAGAAATGTATTTAAAGTATTTTTCTTTTTAAACTCGTTGTTTTATTGCCTTCTTTGTCCTGGATGGCTTTGAATATACCACACTGTTATCAACATTATACATTCTAGTCTTCAATAGTCTCCACATTTACGCCATATGTTGAGAATCCGGCACTAAAAACAGTGAATATTGTATCTGTTACCCTGCCGTCTTAATACGAACACCACCCCCACACTATAGTAATTAAATAACATCCACTGAAGCTTCTGACTTCTGGTTCGTGGTCATCGCTGTTCTTGACGTTGTAAAGCTGACAGCCGCCATTGCGTAAAATACAAGAGCGACGCAACTGAACGATGATTATCAGACAATCTCTAACAGATTTTACAGAAACTTTTACTTGAAAAGAACTCGTAAACGTCGGGAACTATCGTTTTATTGACGTGAATATAAACCTCGTCGGTCCTCTACCGACTGATTATTTTTCGTCATTGTATAAACTGCATTGTCTCTCCCTATTTGCTCGCCTCCTTACGAGAGCAGATTTAGACACGTGTTAGGGTTTTAAAGTAGGGATGGGGCAAACCCAGCTCTATCCAACACCCTTTCTGCTTTACATACTAATTTATACGTTTACTTTTTCTTTTTTTTTTAAACTTTCCAGTTAAAGACGTTTTCTTTTTTCTTCTTTTTCTTTTCTTTTTAATTTCACCGATTCGGACGGTATCTACATTATATTTCTCTTAATCTGTACGTTTGTGTGTCCATTCCACTTTTTCTCGGAAACCGCTCGGCCAATCTGGCTGAAATTTTGTATTGACCGTTCCTATGATAAGGTTCAGCGAACTAAGTATTATGATATCTGTTCAACGCACACTTAGAGATTAATATGGATTAGTCGCCACTTTACCACATTTACTCTAGAATTTTCTCGGAAACTACTGGTGAGATCTCGCTCAAATTTTGTATGGATATTTGATATAATAAGGTGCAATGAACTAAATAGTATTGTATCAGTTTGAGGCACAGTTAGGGATTAACAGGGATTAGTATTTAATGCAAAAATAAACACAAATTTAACCATATCCAATCATCAATTTGGTATAGAGCATTCATTCTTAATCAATAGTTTTAACGGTCTGACACGGTTTTAACGGTCTGACACGGTTTTAACGGTCTGACAAGCCTACTTTTATACAAATGTAAATATTAGTACTAACATTGTCTGAACATAATTGTCTTTTCACCATTTATGGTTTATAATATGGTTTTACTGCTGAAAGTATTGGGGATTATATTAACGCTTCAATGGATTAGGAGTTATACTATTTTTCCTAATCTAGATAACATTTTATTAATACGGTGTAACCCTGATATAAGAGATCCGAAGGGAAGAAAAACAGATATAAGAGAGATTTTCTCGGGTCCCAAATTAAAGCCTGTGTTAGTGTACCGTGTAACCCGAATATAAGGACGCCGGATATAAGTGTAACCCGAATATAAGATATCTTAGGGACCTCAAAAAGTTTGCACTCTGGAGACGAAGCATGTTCGCGATAAGTGGTTGCTATTTTAATTTTTATGTTTAATTTCAAATATTAATAACTACATTTTATTTTAGTACTTAATTTATATTTTTATCTCCTGATTGTTTTATTTAATGATAGCGTTTTCTCGTCGTAAATGTTTATTATATCTACCAAGTTGATCTTAAGGATAGCATACTCAACCATTTTATATTTCTTTCAGACCCCCCCCTCCATTCCTGTTTTTTTCATTTTATGTTGAATTTACTTATAACGGCACTAGTTGACTTTCAGAAGACCCACCCTCGCTGTTCTTTTACATCGCAATTTCTTAAAACGCCAATAGGAAAAATTCAGAAAGCGATCACGCTTTTGTTTTAACGGTTAATTTAAAAAAAGAATTTAAAAGTCTTTTGGAACGCTGATGTTTTTAAAGCTAAAATTCTCTTCAATAAGTTTGTACTCTGGAGACGAAGCGTGTTCGAGATAAGTGGCTGCTATTTTAATTTTTATGTTTAATTTTAAATATTAATAACTAAATTTTATTTCAGTATTAATTTATATTTTTATTTCCTGATTGTTTTATTTAATGATAGCGTTTTCTCGTCATAAATGTTTATTATATCTACCAAGTTGATTACATAAACAGATTAGGAAATCGTACTCATTGTTAGTGCGTGAGAGGTGAATTTATCACCATACTTTCGCTTTAAATAACATGCCAGTTGGACTTTTATTAAGTACAAATACTTAATACTTTTTTTTTAATCGGAGAGTAGAGAACGCTTTGTGGATGCGTTATCGGCAGCTCCCGTTACTCTCGCTTCTCTTTATTTGTCCCTCGGTCCTCATTTTTTTAATGAATTATTTTTCTGACAAAGGGAGAAGAAAAAGCTGTATTCGAGGTTTGCAGTATTTTGCGTGAACAGTCGACAGAGATGGCGGAATTTTTCTATTTCTATGTCTATCCTTGTAGCCATGTCACTAGTAAGGGTGCTGGAGGTAAACGTTTCATCTGGGCTGACGCCTGATAGTCAGGGACCCGAACCTTGGATTAACCACTAAGGAGGCTGTCCTATCAGCAGGTGCAAAGTACTGGGGCTGCTGTATTGCCATTTGCTGAATGGATTCTGGACCATGCAGTAGCTTCTGGTGGGGCCTCTCGATGCCATATTAGTGGGTAATTGTTACGGCTTTACCTTATCATGTTCTACAAAAAAATTCTTCATTTCTTTTTCTCTCTTAGTTTCCCCTCTCTGTCCTGCTCTAAGCAAGTCTGACGACCTAGTCCACAAACTCCAAAATTCCGTCATGACAAGTTTCAAGAAAAAATGCACGATTAAAACCGGATCTCCAACTTCCAACGTAGACCCCCCCCCACTTCCATGTCTCCTTCTCCAAGATCAGGGGTCTACGTTCTAACCTTCCAGAGGTTGAAGCCCAATTATAGGAGACTGAACCAGACCTTTTATTTTTAAGCGAAACTGGCATTGGACAGACTATTTCCCTAAATGAGTTCGTAATTAAGGGATACTCTAAATTAACTTCCAAATCTGACCCCCAAGATCGCCATGGGCATGGAATATGTGCCTATATTAAAAATGGCTTTCCATGTGGTAGGGACATCTCCAGAGAAGATCCTAACTTACCCTATATGTGCTTCCGGGTTGCACTTGCTCACAGTACTGCATTTATATTTACTCTCTATCGCCCCCACAACAGCTGAGTTACTATCTTTAAAAGCATATCTGAGAAAATTGACCAAGCTTATCCTTCAGCTAACATTCACGTATGTGGAGACTTCAATGTTCACAATGTGGGATAATTGACCCACTCAAACAAGACCGATGATGAGGGCAAGTTCTGTCATGATTTCTCCATTGTTTATGACCTCACTCAGATTGTTCACAAACCCACCCGTGTGCCCGACAATGACGGCCAGTATACGAGTATTCTAGACCTTTTCTCACAACTTGCCCTGAACTATGTTCAGTTTCTGTTCTGTCTCCTCTTGGGTCTTCCAACCACTCAGTTGTATCAATCAAGATAAAAATGAAATGTAATAAGTCCTCAGACGTACCTCTCCATCGTACAGTATATCGATACACTATGGCTGACTGCTTTAGCTTCCGTACATTTATATCAGATCTACCTCTGCGTTCCATGTTTAAAAAGGATGTGGCCATTTATAGTACCAGACCTGAGGGAATGGTTAATTGTAGGTATAGACCGTTTCATACCCTCGAGAAAGTTCCAGCAAAAGCCTAACAGCCAGCCATGGTTCTCTCCAGAGTGTGCTGCTGCTATTGCGCACAGAAATCACTTTTTCCACTGCTTCCAACGTAATAGATGCATGGAAACTAAAACCGCTTTCAGGACTGTCAGCAACCATTGTAAGAAAGTAATAAAGACCGCAAGAGAGTTATATGTTCAGTCCGTCGTCCAAGATAGCTGAGCAGCAGCTTGTTTCCCACCAGTTTTGGCAAATAGCAAGCGGAATCCTGAACAGAAGCGCGTACTATATCCCAACTATCATCAATGGACCTGAGTTAATCTCGGCAGCATCAGGCAAAGCCAAACTCTTTGCCAAGAACTTTGCAGCTAATTCTACCCTTTGCGACCAAGGCTGCCAACCCCCAATATTTCCTCCTGTATCAGAAAACATGCTATGCGATATACAAATATCTATACGTGATGTTGCCAAGCTAATCAAAAATCTTGACTCCAGTAAAGCAACCGGCACTGACGGTATTCCAATTATAGTACTCAAAAAAGTTCAACCTGAACTAGCGCCCATACTTACAAAACTGTTTAAACGTTGTCTTAAGGAGAAGTGCTTCCCATCACTCTGGAAAATTTCATCAGTATGCCCTGTATCTAAGAATTCAGGTGATTGTTCATCCCCCTCTCAGTACAGGCCAATAAGTCTCCTGTGCGTCATGAGTAAGTTGCTGGTATCTGCGTTAAATAGAGAGGTAATCAACCATCTCAGCAAAAATAACCTTCTTAGTGACACACAATATGGTTTCCGTTCTGCTAGATCTACAGCAGATGTGCTTACAGTTATATCTCATAGGATTAGCGAATCTCTCGACAGAGGCAACCTTTCTAGGGCAATTGCTCTTGACATATCTAAGGCCTTTGATAGGGTATGGCATAAAGGTTTACTTCACAAGATCTCCAGCTATGGTATAGCTGGAAATTTCCTCAACGATTAAATGATTTCTATCTGATAGGTTCATAAGATTAGTAGTTGATGGACAAAAATCAGAAGCTCACAGTATTAATGCTGGAGTCCTTCAGGGGTCCATCCTGGGCCCAACTCTTTTCCTGGTCTACATTAATGATCTACCAAATCACATCCTTACATCATTTGTAGGCATTTTTTCTGATGCCACTACCATTGATAGCACCTCTAAGACAGTAAACGACCAAGTTCTCTCCGATCCTCTCTCCTCTGATCTTGATCACGTTGTACAATGGTGAAAGAAGTGGCTGTTTACCTTTAATGCATCTAAAACCAAGCTTCTATCTTTACATCAACTACGTTCTGATCCCCATCTGGCATCAATTAAAATGAATGGGTCTCGTCTTGGGGAGGCCTCAAGTTTTGACAAGCTTCTGGGCTTGACCTTAACTCCTGATCTTAAATGGAATACGTACATCAAATCTGTTGCCAACGCCGCTGGAAAAATCGTCGGATCCTTCTATCAATCCAGTAGATATCTCACCGCTGATGCAATTCTCTATCTATATAAGAGCCAGGTACGTCCAAGAATGGAATACTGTTGCCACATCTTGGCAGGAGATGCTAGAAAGGACTTGTCCTGCCTTTATAGGTTTCAAAATAGACTTCGTGACCTCGTGGGAGATGTCCTTTTCTCTTCGCTGTAATCTCTATCTCACAGTGTTGCGAGTTTCTTTCTGCTTTATCGTTATTTTCATGGAAAGTGTTCTACTGAGCTTCAATCTATGGTCCCCCCCCTCGCCAAATTCTCACAAGAAATACTCGTCTAGCTGAAAACACTATCAATAATTCCCCCCACTCTTTATCTGTGCCTAAACCTAAACGTAGATTCCATGATCAAAGCTTCTTTGTTAGAACTGTACGCCTGTGGAATTGTCTTCCGTTTTCCTGCTTTCCAGCCGTCTATAATATGGTTGTCTTCAAGTCCAACGTGAACTAGTTTCTGATGAGCCGTTTCACTTAAGTTAACAAATTTATCGAACTTCCATTATTATCGATTACTATATTGTCCTTTTGACTAATCTACACTCTTATCCTTTAGATGCCTCTCGGCCTTGATAAGTGGTGACGCAAAAAAAAACAGCTGTCTATCATATACGGGTTATACTGTATATAGTATTATACTATCTATTAATAAAATGTTATCTAGGTTAGGAAAAAAATTAAACTGCCTCAAACCAGAAGGAAGTCTTTTTTTTACTGACAGAAAGCAGAAAAAATAAAGTGTAGTACCTGTTCCATTGCTACATTTTTCCTCTGGAAATTAGAACATAAATCATCTAAGAAAGATAAATGGCGGTATTGCTGGACTTGATATACTTAACCTAATATTATCATCTTAATTATTATTGTTTTCTTTTAAATTTCTATAATTTTCATTATGCAAGTTATGAAGAAAATGAAATAAAACCTTATCTCTTCGGAAACCTTGCTTGATCTTGGTATAGAGCTTTGTTTGGAATTGCATCCCCCCAGACAGAAAGGCACCAGAATAAATTAGAAATGTATTGATTTGATATAATTAGGTCAAATAGGAGCATATTCAAAAGCTTCTAAAGATATGACATGATCACGTGACCCCAATCAAACTATATGATCGTCTTGTATATTAAAAAGCACTACCAATCTGAAACTAAAGAATAGATAAAGATAAATAAATGAAATAATTATTTAAGAAACAAAGTGTCTCCCCAGAACTGCTCGTCTATGGAACGCAATACCTTGGAGCTGCTTCCCAGGCGACTATAACATGGTTCAAAGTAAAGAAATTCTTGTTGAGCCGGTGTCTTAAATAATTAATTTTCATCCAATTTCCACAATCACCGATCACCCCAGTGTTGTCTCACTTGACACTCACTAATCCTTATCTTTGAGCGGCCTCCGGGCCTTGATCAGCAGTCACTCTATAGTACAAAAAGAGAGGAGACAGAACATGGTTTTATACATTTCTGCGTGGCCATTTTAAAAATACAAAAAGAAAGATCGTAGGACTGATTTATAAAAAAATACGGTTTTTTTTATTGGAAATAAATTATTCGTTTCAATTTGACATAACACACGGTGATCATCAAAAATGACACTCATTGCTAATAAAATTTACAATCCTTTCTGCAATTCAACCATACTTGATACAAAGGTAACAGAGCTCGGACGTGCATATGGCAGCTGTATACAAATTACCAAGCTGTATGCAAGATGACGTCACGGTAAGGAAGAAGAGTAAAATTATAAAAAAGAACATGTGCGCAGATCACGATCACGTAGAGACACGTGGGTGACGTCACAGCTGAGATGAGAAGTCACGCGTGGCAAGGAGAAGTTTGAATAATACTATTTGTTAAAACCTGGAACAACGAGTTGAATTTCTTTTTTTCTTCCTTTCTTATGTTCCTTGCGACGGAGTATACAACGTGTTGATAAACGTGTTCTACTTAGCACAAATGAACTTGAATCTATGGCTGACTTGTCTATTAAGGTTTAATTATGACTGTCCAAAGTCTTTGTTTTGTTTTTTCGTCATTAAATGATAAGTATAGCTGAATACGAGGTGCACATTTCTTAATGCCATCGACACATAATCGGTCTTTAGATTAAAAGCAAAGTGTTGTATTTGTTCTGATAATTCAATCATTCTGTTACCGGTAAGTGAAGGAGAAATCCTTCTATATTAAGACAAATTAAATTTTTGTTCCAATCCAGTGCCTTCTTTTTTGGATTTTTCCGCATTAAAAATAGACATTATATCTAACTCTGCCGTCGTAAATAGAAACATCGACATGTTCTCTTGATTGTGCCCTGGTTGCTATTATGATTACCCTTTTACAGTTCAGAAATAGTTTGAGAATTGTTTTGAAAGGCGTTATTTTTAGATAGACTCGCTGTTGGGGGCTAAAGGGGCATTCAAAGTTACACTTCAGACTAAGGAGACGATCGCCAAAGTGTTCCCGCACATAATTGAACGACGAGAAAACAAAGACTGTTGGGCATTTATTGCTGAAACTTCGTGAATAAGTCAGACAGAAAGAATAATTTATTCGTATAAAATATGGTTGGATTACAGAAAGAATTTTGTAATCATATTAACTGCTCCATTGGTGGTAGTTACGGAGGTTACTTTAAATATTAATAAAATAGAGTCGCGTTTTAACTTAAAATGTAAGGTTTTCATTTTTTTATTACGTCATATGGTTACGTTTTATCTTGTGATACTTTGTGAAAATAATCAATTTTTCATTAAAGTTAAACTTCTAAAGAGCTGAGAAATATAAAATTCTCTGCAAGCAAGGTCATGTGTCATAAAAGAGGGTCATATTTGAAATATTCAGTAGTTAAGTAATGTGCCGTGTTATTGTATTATCAAGTTGACTGGGAATTCACAATAATAATAATAATAATAATAATAATAATAATAATAATAATAACAATAAAAATAACAATAATAATAATAACAATAATTATAATAATAACAATAATAATAATAACAACAATAACAATAACAATAATAATAAAAAAAATAATAACAATAATAATAGTAATAATGATAATAACAATAATAATAACAATAATAAAATAATAACAATAATAATAATATTAATAATAACAATAGCAATAATGATAACAATAACAACAACAACAATAATAATAACAATAATAATAACAATAATAATAATAATAACAATAATAATAATAATAATAATAATAATAATAATAATAATAATAATAATAACGCTACTGGAGTCAGATATGGGAAGAACGAAAGGATCATAACAGAAAAAAAAATAAATAAAAGAAGAGTCACGGCAAATCGAAGAAGAAACAGAGAATAAAATCAGCAAGGAACCCCTCAAGATAACCCTACGAAAAATGGCCAACTGGAGAGCAATACGTCATGACGAAATACATGCCTATTGATTTAAGAAATTCACAACACTTCACGAAAGGTTAGTTCAGCAACTGAAAAGATGCATCCACGAAGCACATGTATCAGAATGGATGACCAAAGGTGGAAAAAGACACAGAAAAAGGGACCATCCCCATCAACTACAGACCTACTAACTGCTTCCTTTCAATGTGGAAAATAGTTACTGCACAATAAAGAACAAATTTATTAGTCCCTTCATAACCGCGAACTACTCCCAGATGAACAGAAAGGATGCCAAAAAGGAAACAGCGGAACACTCGAATTATTATACATAGACCAAAGGATTCTAGAGGAGGTCAAAAGTAGAAAAAAGAACCTAGTCATGATCCGGATAAACTATAAGAAAGCATATGATAGAATTCGCAAGCATGGATAATAGAATGCTTGAGAATGTACAAAGTACCAGGTCATATAACTAATCTGATATGCAGTGAAAATATAGAGACTTGAACTGACAGCTGATGGTAAATACGTAACTGAAATCAAAATACAAGGTGACTCTCTATCACCATTACTGTTCATTATAGCCATGATTCCCCCCGAACAACATTCTAAGAAAATACCAAGCCGGATACAAGTTCACTAACACAGAAGAAAGAATGAACCACCTAATGTACATGGATGACCTGAAACTGTTTGCAAAAACAAAGATAACTAGAAACACTAATAAACACGACCAGAATCTTCAGCCAGGATATCCAAATGGAATTTGGTATGGAAAAGGCAGCACTGCTGACCATGAGCAGGGAAAAACTAGAAGCAACAGAAGGCAATCAAACAGAAATAGGGGCACTAGGTGAAGGCAATCAAACAGAAATAAGGGCACTAGGTGAACATGGTAGCAACAAATATTTGCGAGTGCTGGAAGCAGGCGCTATCAAAGCAACAGAAATGAAAGAGAAAATAGGAAAGGAATACCTCAGAATTATAAGAAAACTCCTCGAAACTCAACAAAACAAATTAAAGACATAAATACGTGGGCAGTGTCATTATAAGAAAACTAAGGAATTTCGACCAGAGGATCATGAAACTCATGCCGATGAAAAATGCCCTACACCCAAAGGATGATACTGACTGACTATATATGAAAAGGAAAGACGGAGGAGCAGAGCTGGTCAGTAAAGAAGACTGTAAATGACACAAAAAAAGGATTAGAAAAATACACAATGTAGAACACCAGAAGAATAATTACTGCAGCAAGAGACACGGAGGAAACAAACAAGATAGAAAAAGAGGCGAAGGATAAGACAAGAAAAGAAAATGGGAAGAGAAACAACTATATGGGCGATTAAGAAGGATTACAAAGAAGAGATTAACAAAAACACTTGGAAATGGCTACTAAAAGGAAACTTTAACAGGGAAACTGAATCAGTAACAACAGTTGTGCAAGATAATGCAATTAGAACCAACCACACCAAAGCAAGCACCGACAAGACACAAGAAAACAGCAAATGCAGACTCTACGGACAAAGAAACTAAACAATAAACCACATAATAAGTGAATGCAGCAAACTAGTCCCAAAAGAATATAAAAAAATTGATACAATCAAGTAGGTAAGTCAGTACATTGACAATTATGCGAGCAATTGTATCTTGAACACACAGGCAAGTGGTACAAACACTAACCGACAGCAATACTGGAAAACGAAAGTCACAAGATCATATGGGGCATGGATATGCAAACGGATAAACCCATCCAAGCAAGAAGACCGGATGTCATAGTAGTTAACAAGAAGGAAAAATTCTGCTCGATTGTAGATTTTGCCGTACCAGCAGACCACAGAGTAAAGATCAAGGAGACTGAGAAGCGGAGCAAATACACAGAACTGGCCAAAGAGCTTAAAGGGATCTGGAAAATGAAGAAAGTAACTAATAGTAGGAGCGCTAGGAACGATATCGAAAAACTTTGAAAAAAGAATGGGAGATATTGGAATCAGATGGATGGTAGAGAAGAGACAACGAATCTCAATATTAAAAACTGCAGAAATGTTAAGGAAAACACTTGAATGTGGAGACAGACATCACACATAAACTACACACAAACTTGACACAGAAACGGCTACAGATGCAAACTCCATATAAACGTAACATGGAATCATGAAAACTAAAGTTGTATAATTGAAAAATACCGCCCTCCATTGTTTTTCTGTATCACAATTAACAGGCACGACACTAAATAATGAGGATTAAGGAGGATAGAAAGACCGAGAAGAGACAGCACTAACCAGACCTATGCTGAAGGAGTGCAAAGAGTCCAAAGCGGAATCTTGGGGAGGCTTATTGCCACCCAAATTCCAATAAAAACCAATTGTCTCCGCTAGCGAGAAATCAAGTGTAAGCGGCTGTTGCGATAACGCAAATTCTTTTGCTAAGGTTATCGAAAGAAGTGGAGAGTACTGGAAATCTGGGGAGACTTGTCGTCACTCAGACTCCAGGGAACACCAAGTTGTTCTCAAAGAGCAATCTTTAATGATAGCTTGTGTGAATACTCCTAGTGAGTAAATAATAATAATAATAATAATAATAATAATAATAATAATAATAATAATAATAATAATGTGGAAATTTATTACAATCGACATTTCAGATGATCAATATTCGTTACAAGTGAGAAATCAATACGATTACGATGAGACAAAATCATTTCTGATGATTATTAGAAGCGGAAAATACTGAAAATCTTAGGAGATTTGTTGTCACTGAGATTCTAAGTGACGCCACCGATTACTACTACTACTACTACTACTACTACTACAACAACAACAACTAATAATAATAATAATAACTAATAATAATAATAACAACAACAACTAATAATAATAATAATAACAACAACAATTACTAGTACTACTACTACTACTACTACTACTAATAATAATAATAATAATAATACCACCACCATCACCATCACCACCGAAGAGAGAAAGCACTAGCCAGACCTACACTCGAGATGTGCAAAGAATACTTGACCTTGGGGGGGCATATTGCCACCCAAATTCCAGTGAAGACCAATGGTCGCCACCAACGAAATATCAATGGTAAACGGCTATTGCGATAACGCAAATTAATTTGCAAAAGTTGTCGAAATAGTCTGGGGAGACTTGTTATCACTCAGACTCCAGAGAACACCACTAGTTGTTCTCAAAGAACAATCTTTGACGATGGCTTTTGTGAATACTCCTAATGAGTAAATAATAATAATAATAATAATAATAATAATAATAATAATAATAATAATAATAATAATAATAATAATAATAGAGAGACAGAGACTCCATGTAGCGACGGTAATGATGAAAAGAGCTGAAATCTTAAGAAAAATCCTCGAATTCGGAAACTAACACACATAAAGTAAAAGCACTAACCAGCAACATGGAAACTGCAACAGAAGTAAAACAAAAAGATGAAAGGAACCGAAAGAAATCTTATAAACTGCGCCCCCTCCCCCCCAAAAAAAAGGATTCAGCCTTGGCTGATCTCACACAAAATGATCGTGAAAGGCTAAGGAGGATGGAAGGACCGAGGAAGGAAAGCACTAATCAAACCTCAACTGATGCTTATTGTCACCTAACTCGGAGTGAAGACCAATCGTCGTTGCAAGAGAGGGATCAATGGTAAACGACGGCTGCGATAACACAAAGTCATTTGCAATGGTTATCAAAAAAGGTGAAGAGTATTGGAAATCATGGGAGCGTAGTTGTCACCCAGACTCTAAGGAATACCACTTGTCATGGTCAGTGAGTGATCTCTGATGATGTCCTGTATGAGATCTAGTGATTACAAATAATTATAAACAACGTCTATTTATATATAATTTTCAACTACACAAACATACAAATGTAAGCAGTAACGAATTTTACCTATAAGGTAATTTTCCGCCCAACTCCTTAGACTTCATCCACACACTATATATATATATATATATATATATATATATATATATATATATATATATATATATATATCAGAATAATGTAATGCAATAGATCTACTGGTATGGAAATCCAGTGATTATTGGTCTTACAAAATATTATTGGCTCTTATATTTTATAAAACAATAGGTTAAGGAGATATACATATTGAAATGTATTCTTTGTCTTGCATATTCTAGATTTGAAATTGAAGCATTTCACGTCATAAAATTAAAATTACTAAATTGTCATATATCATAGATATGTGTGTGTGTGCGTGTGTATGTGTGTGTGAGCGTATGTGTCTGCTTGTGTGTGTAGGGCGTAAGGGGTTATCAAAGCGCTTTATGTTAAGAGATACATCTCTTAACATGTAAACAGACATCTTGCTGCTCAACTCTCTACATAGTATTCTGCAATTTATGTCCCAGATAGTATCCCTCCTACACTAGTGTCACACACACACACATATATATATAAATATATATATATATATATATATATATATATATATATAGAGAGAGAGAGAGAGAGAGAGAGAGAGACTGGGTTCGTATGATTCAGTAAATTTTTCATATACCAATGAATTTTAAGCCAAAAAGAGATGACTTAAAAAGTAAGCTACAAAATTATCATATTATTATTAATTGAGCATTAATATACTGTATTAACAAAACCAAGACTTCAAAAGAGGAATTGATAGCAACAAAAGGTGTATTTCATTGCAAGTTACAATTGTTTCAATACCGGTTGGACAATTTCAAGCATTATGTTGTTTGAAAATATTCACATAACCAGCCTTTCTTCAGACTTCTTGAAGAAAAAACACTAGACAATCGAACATTATTTAAAGAAATTTCCCTTAAAGGAAATGAAGCATGCGAAAACATTTATCCTGGCGCATCCTTTGTCAAGAGCTTATTTAAATATTAATATATCACCTAATTTTCGTATCATTATTTAAAAACCTGTCATAAGAAGTTTCCACAAAAACCCGTAGCCATTTAATATCTTTTAATAATACTATTCTTTGAATTCTTAAATCAGCAAAATAAGGAATAATAACGAGTTAGCATCGAATGAAAGTGTCTTAGACAGAAAATGTAATTGCAGAATACCTGGCAATTGTCTGTTGGGTGGGAAATGCCTAACATCAGAAACAGTGTATAAATGCGAGATTAAGACCGACAGTACTAGGAAGGTATATCTTGGGGCCACGGGTGCGTGTTTAAGGAAAGATATAGAAACCATGTAGTATCATTTAAAAAGGGACCAGAGATGGAAACTAATAGAGAAGGTGTTAACGATAGCAGGGGGGGGAGTACAAAAATCAACATTAGAAATAAAAGGAGGAATACACCTGCATTAGGGGATTGGGTCAGGGAACTTAATAGAAACAATAAAGATTCGTAATTGAAATGGTCAGTAGTGGATAGCGGGAGGAAGTATAGCCCTTGGAAATCAAAAAGGTGCAATCTATGTTCATTGGAAGCCTTCTACATAGTGAATTCTAAAGAAGAAATTTTGAATAAAAGACTAGATGCTATACAAGGATGTCTTCACAGGAATAGGTTTCTGCTATCACGCCTTAAATGTAACTGGGGTAGAACTTTTTATAACAATAAATATCCTTGGATAAAAGGCCAAATTTTAATGTAGAGTTGAATAGCTTGGAATGATGTAGTCTAAACGAAGGGTCCAAATCTAGTAAGAAAATATAGTTTCTATTATTCTAAACTGGAGAAGAAATATAGATAAAGTATAAAGCTCAACAAAGATTGCAAACATTGTTCCATAATCGCGAGCATTTTTTAGTATTTAGTTGTAGCAGTATTGATGATAAAATAAGTGGTACCGTTTCCAGATCAATAAAACAACTTAACAATAAACTAGCAATTATTAAAAAAATAAATTAGCAATTAGTGGATTGGAAATTAATTGATATTGTTCTCTGACAACTAAAACTTGTAGAATCCTTGCTGGTTGATTTACTCTTGTTCAAAATGTTTTTATCCAAAAATGCAAGTTCATCGGAGTGAAACACATTTGTAGCTATTGCCCGGTTTTGTGGTCAGAATAATTATTATGAGGATATATGTTATTTTATTTAGGTATCCAAGAACACAATACACGAATTGTAATTTTGGTTTTGGAGCCATGAGTAACCACAGTAAATTATGAATGGATGACAGATGTAGGTTAACCCCATGGGTATATAGTCAGCTTTAAGATTAAAATATACTTTAAATTCTTAATTTGTTAAATAAGCTATCATAACCTTTTCTGTATCTGTGTAATTAAATTAATTAATAAATCATAGACGCTTTTTACTATTTACTAGACTTGAAACATCAAACGGCCCTAGTTGTCTCCCTTTAAGTACTGACGACCTGTTTTCCACATAATTTTTCAACTAATTTTTTGAAAATCAATAACGTGATGGATTATCTCCCTTCGGAATTTGGTTTTCCCAACTATCGAGATAGATTAGAATAAGAGAGAATAATAAAATATTAAATAATAAAAAATAGAATAGGTTCCCTTACTTGAAATGTTGTATGAGGATTGATAAATATAAGGTAATGGCATTCTTTATTTCCCTATTTAATAAAATATTAACCTAAAAACTGGTCTTAAATCTAAGTAATAAGATAATCGATATTTTGTAAACATTGAAGCCACCATTGGGCGAATACGAAATTAAAAATAACCGTAACGTTATAGCTAGGGTTTTTTGGCCATATTATAAATATAAAAATAAAATTAAAAAGAATTTTTTTTAAGTATTAATTATGTGAAATAAAGAAATATAGAAATCTAATTTAGGAATTCAATGAATAGTATTATTAAAAGATATTAAATGGCTACGGGTTTTTGTGGAAACTTCTTATGACAGGTTTTTAAATAAGGATACGGAAATTAGGTGATATATTAATATTTGAATAAGCTCTTGAGAAAGGATGCGCCAGGATAAATGTTTTCGCATGCTTCATTTCCTTTAAGGGAAATTTCTTTAAATAATGTTCTATTGTTAAGTGTTTTTTCTTCAAGAAGTCTGAAGAAAGGCTGGTTATGTGAAGATTTTCAAACGACATAATGCTTAAAATTGTCCAACCGGTATTGAAACAATTGTAATTTACAATGAAATACACTTTTTGTTGCTATCAATTCCTTTTTTTTTTTAAGTCTTGGTTTTGTTAATACAGCATATATATATATATATATATATATATATATATATATATATATATATATATATACATACATATATACATATATATATATAAATATATTTATATATATATATAATATGATATACATATGTACATACATGCATGTATATATATGTGACTATATATATGTATGCATACTTGTACACACACACACACACACACACACACACACACATATATATATATATATATATATATATATATATATATATATATATATATATATATATATATATATGAGAGAGAGAGAAAAGAATATTGATAATAGAAAATATATACTGTCGCATATAGACTTATTCACCAATTTGAAACAAGGGAATACATGACAGGGCATAGGGGTTATCAAAACTCTTTATGTCAAGCATTTCGACATTTAATACTTTTCATCGGAAGAGGAGACGGTGCTAGGTAACAAAATAAGAATATAACAACTCAATGGATTTCAGCAACAATTATCTGCCCTTGCGTTACTAATCTTGATAAAAAATAGAATATCAAATATTCTAATTTCAGTAGTTCAATAGCAGAGGTACCTTCAGAATCCGAATGTTTCCGAATGCGATTTACGGAACAGACAAAAAATTGCCAACCGTCCGCAAACAAATGATTAGTTCTAATATTAAATTAAACATGTTTTTTTTTTTGTTTTATTTTGTTTGTTTTTTTCATAACTAAAAGTTAAGATCGAACAATTTTTCTCCTGCGTGTTCAGTATGGGTTTAATAATGTTCTTCAAATGCACGGATTAAATTTAATTCTTTTGTTTACTAAACTTTTTTTTCTGTATAAAAGGTAGGACTAAAAAATTGAGAACCTTAATTCAAACTAACTTTTACTCCATTATACTCCTGACCTAACCTTGTTTTATTCGTATACTTTTACGTCGTCCATTTTTGTTTTTTTATTTTTTAGAGTAGCTTTCCAGTCATAAATTACTTCAGAATATTATGGTTTATTCCGTAATCACATTCGAAAATATTCGGGTTCATCCAATGTAGCAGCAAATCCTAGGAACGTCAACCTGAAAGAAGAGTTAGAAATGACTTATACATAGACAAAGAAAGTTCCTTAGACTGGCTCAAAAGGAGATCCCCCACCACCACCACGATCAGGAAAGGGTTATAATGGCTGCTCAAGACCAGGGATTGATGACCAATGCATTCAAGAAGATGGCAGGTCTCACTAATGACAACAAATGCAGATCCTGTCACACGAAATTGAAAAGTGTGAGTCATTTGATATCAAGCTGCAAGGTTCTTTTAGGGGATAGCTACTACATAACGAGACATGATGGAGTACCTCCACTTGTCCATCTGTAAAGAATTAAACATCCAATGTAGCAGCAAATCCTGGGAACATCAACCTGAAAGAACGGTTGGAAATGACATACACAATAGATTACGATCATGTAATCCTACAGCCACCTACCCTGAAAAGGCTGCTGTGAAACCTGTCATAGTTATATGTAATAAGTCAGAGAGAGTTGCAACCTTGGTTGAAGTGAGTGTCCCTAACGATGGAGATTGAACAGAGCTGAAAGGGAGAAACAGACCAAATATCAAGGTCTCATGTATGATATGAAAAGAAACTGGAATCTTAGAGACATATAAATCATACTAGTTATATAGGGCTTATGAAGAAGAGCCTGAAGTCCTACCTAACTAATATTCCAGATAAACCAAATGCAAAAGAGATCCAGACAATTACACTTAAGGGAACAACGAGGATACTAAAAAGAACATTCGGTTGGTTTTAATAAAAAGCAGGGGAATATTGGCAGCTGGTTTGGCTTCCCCATACACAACGTTACAATCTTTAAAGGAAAAATATTTTTTAAAAAGTTCTAAATTTATTGAAAAAAGTTATATATAGTGAAGTACATTTTTACCTAATTGCTAGTTGGGAATATATATAACAAAATACAGTACTCTATATAGAACACGTGTATATAATCAAATAACTTCATAAATAACACGGCGAGGCAAATACTGTGACCAGAGGTGAGAAAAACATCGTATTCAACATCGTAAACTGAAAAAAACGTATACTTGAGAGATCGTATCCCGGGGTTGTCCTGTAATTATTTATTTGAATTTTCGTGCGTTTCTTAAATCTATATAGCAAAGAGAATTTATACGTACATCAAGATATTAGCATAAAAAATAATGTATTTATTCAAAATTATTATGAGAACAAGAATACTATCGAAGACGGAAAAGCATTAATTATGAGTGCGACTCGTCTCAAAATGTTTCCGCCATCGTCAATAACTGAGTCGCGAACAATTCTTGCAAGCGATCAAAATTCATCTCAAATCAGCGAAACTAAAACTAGCCTACCAGAATACTATATATATATATACAAATGTAGGTAAACTTGTGCATATTTTATTGGTTTGGAACGAAATTACATGATAATTTGTAGACTTTTTGAAGATTACAACACTATTCTATAGTTAAAATTTTATGACAATTGGTAAAAAGAACCTATATTGTCAAACCAATAAAATATGTACAGGTTTACCTACATTTATTTAATCACATAAATTAATATACGAAATTATAAATTTATGGGTAAACTTTAAGTATTTACTTCAACAGTGCTCAATACATAGGTAGAGCTTGGTAGTAAGTTATAAAATATATCTGGCGATTAAGCTACACAAAATATTCCGCGTTTCATCCACGCCAGGATTCATCAGGCTTATGCCATATATATTTTATAACTATATATATATATATATATATATATATATATATATATATATATATATATATATCAAATCTCGAGTCTCTAGACCGAAAATTGACAGAGTTATTAAAATTTCATATGTTTAGACCAGAAATTGGTTGAGTAATTTGGTAGGGCCAGTCGAGGTGATTTTTTTTTAATTTGACCCCAATTTTGACCCTTTAACATTTATTCTTTGGGGGGCAAATCGAATTAAAACGTTTGATCAATGTCCAAGTTACCTACATTTAAAATTTCAAGTATTTAGACCCAAAATTGGCGGAGTGGTTTGGTAGAATTTACAAAGGTCAAATCGTTGAACTTTGACCCCTTGACAGCCAAATTCAGGGTGAAATCTGATTAAAAAGATTTTTCCAAATCTGAATAACCCTTATGTCTCGAGTCTCTAGACCGAAAATACACACACACACACACACACACACACACATTTTCACTTTTATTTATATATATATATATATATATATATATATATATATATATATATATATATATATATATATATATATATATATTAGCATTTCGGCCCGACGTTGGCCGGGTGTTTGGAGGTGTATGTTGAGCAAAAAAAAATAGCAGTCAATATTTTTAACTTTGACCCCTATTATGACCCCTTTACATTTTTTGTTTAGGGCTCAAATCAAGTTATTAAGTTAGATTCATGTCCAACGAACCTATATCTAAAATTTCAAGTGTTTAAACCCAAAATTATCGGAGGAGTTTGGTAGAGTTCTCAAATGCCAAATCGTTTAACTTTGACCTCTTAACAGCCAAACTTCTGCCCGAAAACCGATCACAAAGATTTTCCCAAATATCAATACCCTGTATATCAAAATTTGAGTCTGTAGACTAAAAATTGACAGAGTTATTGCATAGGGAAATGTACACAGACATCCACACAGACACGTTCACTTATATCTATATATATATATATATATATATATATATATATATATATATATATATATATATATAAAAGTTAACGTGTCTGTGTGTGTGCGTGTCTGTGTGTGTCTCTGTGTGTGTCTGTGTATATTTCCCTACACAATAACTCTCCCTATTTTTAGTCTACAGACTCGAAATTTGATATACAGGGTACTGAGATTTGGGAAAATCGATGTGATTGGTTTTGGGCCAGAAATTTGGGGATTAATGGGTCAAACTTCAACGATTTGACCTTTGAGAACTCTACCAAACTCCTCCGACAATTTTGTTCCTTGAACATGGATCTAACTTAATAACTTGATTTGAGCCCAAAACAATAAATTTTAAGGGGTCATAATAGGAGTCAAAGTTTTTAAAAATTGACCTCTGCGGTCTCTTCCAAATTACTCAGACAATTTCTGGTCTAAATATTTGAAATTTTACATAAAGGGTATTCAGAGATGGGGCAAGCTTTTTCATCAGTTTGGGTCGAAAATTTTTAGTTACCCATATATAAATGATATCAAGCTGTTTCTTCATGTCTGTTTGCATGTCTGCTCTAAACTTTCAATAGAGGCAATGGATTTTACCAAGATCAGTATCGTTTTAAAGTTTGACCTTTCATACATCAGATATCGAAAAATTGGCTAAAAACATTAATATCTTCCCGTTCAACTAGGCACTTTTCTACAGGGGAGGGTCACTTTTTTCGCCAATATTTTTTAAAGTCATCCTCTCCTTAAGATTGTCTAGCTTACTTTTAAAAAATGTCACTTCCAGTTTGGCGGTGGTCGTAACAGAATAGACGTTAGGTTTTTACCCCGTTCTTTTCCTCCTTCGTGGTACGGGTTCGAGCCTGCCTTCCTACTTCCATATTTTTTTTGTTGTTGTTCAACAGACACATCCAAACCGAAAGCCGAAATGCTAGTATATATATATATATATATATATATATATATATATATATATATATATATATATATATATATATATATATATATATATATATATATATATATATATATATATTAGCAGTGTTTCGGATAATTCGTTTTGAAATTTTGAATTTTTAAATACTTTTAGTAAAACGATAATCTGGATTCGGCTCGCGGGCTTACGCTTATCTAATGAGGGTCTATACATTTATGTTCTTATTTCTGCGTGTGTGATATCTCATGGAGGGAAAGACGAAATTATTCTGGCTTTTGCCTATGCTTCTGCATAATGAGAAAATATTTGCACACTGTAAAGGAGCCATTTTTAAGACGAACATTTAATCAATTAATTTTACTTTGCTGATGCGTCGTCATTTATTTATCTTTGTCACATTAAACAAGGTTTGAAACATTAGTTTCGTCTATCTTTGAAATTACACTAAAGTCGTTGGTCTGTCAGGGTTAGGGTTAGGGTCTGTCACGTATACATTTGATATAGTATTTTTGTTTATCGATCACGTTTAACTTTTAAATAGAATTTTTTGTTTGTGTATCAAGTTTACGTTTTAACTAGTATCTACGTTAGTTTGTCACACACACATATGTGTGTGTGCGCGCGCGCGCGCGCGTGTGTGTGTGTGTGTGTGTGTGTGTGTGTGTGTGTGTGTGTGTGTGTGTGTGTGTGTGTGTGTGTGTAAAATGGATTAAGATATTCAAACGAGGGACAAATGTATATTTAAATGAGTGGAGTCGACAACAACTGTTATTTTTTTATATTTGTTTTATTATTTGATTGTTTCATTTTTCAAATCATTGAGATAATTGGAAAAATGATATCAAATAATTAACTGACAGTTTTTCATGCTTTTTTTACTTGGAAGTCACGACTTGTCAAAGCCCGAAGGCAACTCGAGGATAAGGGTTTACAAATGTAAGGTGTGTAGTGTAATAATCGTTAGTGGTGTAAATTGGGTAGCATTTGATTATTTTCAAGAACGGCTCAACAAGAACTTGTTTACATTGGATTTGAAGGTTACCATATTGTATTCAACTAGGAAGCAAGCCAACAGGACATTGTTCTACAGGCGAGTTATTCTGGGAAAGAAGCTTGTTCATGTAATCTGCAGTTAGATTTAGGCACAGTTAGAGAATGGGGGAAATCGCATATAGTGGCTGTAGTTAGTCGAGTGTTTTTTGTGAAAGTTTGATAATGAGGAACGATAGATTGGAATTCCGTCGAGCACTGGCCATGAAAATAAAGATAGAGCAGAGAGAGGCTCGCAACGTCTCTTTTGTGGAAAGAGGTTGCAAAGAAGAGAAAATGACATCACTTACTAGGTTTCGAAGCCGGGTTTGAACGCTATCAAGGCTAGATAGGGCACGCCGAGCAGCTCCTACCCATATGTTGCAACAGCACTTCATTTTAGAGCGTGCATAGCTCTTATACAGATAGAGGAATGCATCGGCAGTAAGATACCTACTGGAGCGATAGTGCCATCCAACCATATTCCCAGCGATCTTGGCAACAAATTTGATGTATTTTCCATTTCATAAATGAATTAAGGTCAGTCTCAGAAGCTTGTCAAGACATGAAGCTTCACTAAGACAAGGATCATTCATTTCAATTGGGGCGTGATGGGGGTCAGAGCGATTATAATGAAAGGAGAGAAGCTTAGTTTTCGATGCATTAAAATTAACCAACCATCATTGCACCACGTCTTCAAGATCAGAAGAGAGAATTAGAAACATCTTGGCCATTGCTTCCCTTCAAAGTATTGCCATAGATTGTGGTGTCGTCTGCATAAATGTCTACGAATATTCTAAGGATATTTAATTATTAAATAGAATTTTGTCTGTTAATTTTAAAATAGCACTTTTGTTGGTCTGTCACGCTTAAATTTTATATAATCGTTTTGCTGGTCTGTCATGAATAATGTTTGAAATAGCGTTTCGTCTGTTGACCATACTTTAGTTAAAAATAGTTCTTTTGTTGGTCTGTCATGCAATTTTTACATGACACTTCGTTATTTCCTGTTTGAAATATGACTTTTGTTTTTCTGTCACACTTAAGTTTAAAATATCACGTTCATTGGTTTGCCATGCTTATGTTTTAAATAATTCTTTAGCTAGTCTATCATGGTTTAGTTTGAAATTTTTATTTGACATGTCAAGCTTTATATTTGGATGCTTAAGTTTGAAATTGTCTTTTAGTTAGTCTGAAGCACTCAGTTTAAAATTGTATTTTCGTTGGTCTGTCACGCTCAAATTAAAAGTGCATGCTCGTTGGTCTGTCACGTTCACATTGAAATTGCATATTAATTGTTCTGTCACGCTCAGAGAAACTGGACGCATCTATAGAATAGTTGTTCTTTTTGCTTTTTTTTCTTCATCTAATTATATTGAAATCTTCATCAAAGATGTAGTTGTCAGATAATAAAAATAACAACTAAGAAAGATCCGATCATTATTAGCCTACTTGACGTCTCGTCAATCTTCGCTGACACCAATAACGACAGAATTTAATGACGTAACAACAACGATCCTTTCTCTTTGTTCTGGTTGGTTAGAATTAAAATACTGAATGACAGACTGTTTCCTGCCCCCCTTCTCTCTCTCTCTCTCTCTCTCTCTCTCTCACTCGCTCACTCACTCTCTCTCTCTCTCTCTCTATCTCTCTCTCTCACTCTCTCCTTTTCTTCTTTCTTCGTTCGGTTCTTCTTTTCGAACAAAGCGTTTGTTATTTTGCCAGTGTTTCATAACGAGACACCCGCGATACAGGCCACAGATTTACGACAATGGGAACCAAGGGAGAGATAGGGGTAGAAATCTGATAGCTACATTAGGGAGATGACCCGGAGGCCCCCATAAAGCGAAAGCCCCATTCCCTTGCCTAAATTACTCAGCCTCGTGTGTTTTTGTACGTTCGCATGATACGTCACACTTCCTATCGGACGGCTACTTACGGTGACGGGTCGTAAACAGGGCAGTCAGTGGATTAGATCCACTCAGTCAGAGTCGACTTGTGTCCAGTGTAACATAACGACTACGTGGGGAGGGGATAAATAGACGACTGTAGCTGCACCCAGTTTGCCTATTTGTCCTTCTTTTTCCCTCTCTATATTCCCCTCTCTATCCTTATCGTTGTACTTCTAACTCTACTTGCCATTTTCCCAACTATGAAATCCATCCGATGCGCACAATGACTGCGCAGAAGACATAACTGTTTCCGGTTTAGGTATGTACGAACATATATCAATTGAACGGTCGTTGTATAGACGTTAGGGTAAATGTGTCCCCATTACCGCTTGATATCTTAATCGCTTGACTATCTTGTTGTGATTAACTAAATTCTATTTCCATGTGTTTATTTATCTTGTTTATTGTAATATTGGCGCTGTTTTCGTTGAACTAAAAATACAGAAAACAGTAATAACTAAGGATTAGCAAATAAACGAACCCCTTCGCAAAGGAAGACCGAAAAGTCTGTGAAGGTGGACCTCCTAAAAATGCACAGGACCAAAGCCATACCCCAGTCAACAGAGAAGAAAGTGATTTCAACAATGGGCTATACCTTATTAACTTTGAATGTCCGTAGTTATTCAATTTCGCTGTTCAGGTGTCCTTTGCGTATTCATGTCCAGATGCTTTTTCTCGTCTCTTTAACCAATTTCGTTTATGTAGCTGTCCCTCTTCCTATTTTTCTTCTTTTCTCGCCTATTTTTGTTTCCGCTTTTGCAGTTCTCGTTTATATGGTGCCTCTGTCAGTGATGTTGTGTCATCCACACAATCTTCTATATCTCTGATTTCTCTCCCGTTTCTCTCCTTTTTTACGTTATCGACGTCTTTTAGGCGTAGTTCATCATGTGTAGTCAGTAGTTTCCCAGTCTTATGGTCCAGATACTTGTTTTTTTTTTTTGAGGGAGGTCAGCTACTAAATGGTACAGAATATCTTTGTACAGATACTTCCTAGGTATGTATTTCTTTTATCAGGTTTCTACAATACAATTTGATTTCTAATCTTTTTAAATCTTCTCTTTCATTCCTGTTGTATTTGATAACGTCAGATATTTGATAAATCCCAGATGTTCCTCTTGATCGAATACTTCCATGGTTTCAGTTGTACTGAGTTATTCCTTTCATTTCAATGCACACTTATCTATTTTGAATTCTGGCTGAATATTTTGGTTGCATTTATCAGTTTTTCTAGTTCTTTCTTTGTATATCGTCCATATACATGAGGTAGTTTATACTTTTCTGTTCGTGCCCATAAACTTATATCAAACATTGCATTCCTGGGTGTGTTGTTAGATGGCTATGATAAACAGTAGTGGTGATAGAGAATGGCGCTAGAAAATGACTATCTGTATTATTTCAGTTGTCATACACCTGTCAGGTTTCGATGTTTACATTGCTTTCTTAATAAGATAGAGTACTCTGTCGAATATTTTATACATCCTTACAATTGCCTAAGAAGTTTAGTCGGGGTTGAAGCTAATCCCTGCCATTGTTACGTTCTTTTTCTGCCTTTTACCTCCTTCATGATTTTTTTATCAAGTATGTATACATTATTATCAATCACCATTATCATCATTATATTATTACGCTTATCACTCCGTCCATTATCATGCTGTGCATCCCTAAAAAAGGAAAGTGGAATATTCCAATTAAACCATGTCACCATTGAAAAGGAAATTGAAATATTAAAAAAAAATTGGTGTCGCTGTTGAGGCAAAGTTAATAAAAATGATTCGTCTTTCTTGGCCTTTTGGCTAGTGTAGTATCTGTTCTTCAGGTGCTCAGACAATTTTTTTCTCCACGTTAAAAAACGACTCCGGTGTCTAAATCTGTCCCGTGGGGAGGCATTGTGAATAGGTATTATGTTTAATATAACAAAGTTTTAATATTAAAAAAGTAACTGAAAAACGTTATTTCTGATTTAATTACAAAATGCCATGGAAATGTCACTTCTGATTAATCATAAAATGCCCTGGAAAATGTCCGTTCTGATTTTTTTTGTTTGTTTGTTTGTTTACTTGCCTCCCCACAAGAGCGGAATTGGACATGAGGTCGGTTATAATTTTAGGGGGAAACAAGCTCCCCAAAAGGGGCACTCTGGTCAATAACAAAAATAAAAATTGTATCAGTAATGAAGGATTTCTCTTCCATTAACCAAGACCAAAAAAGGTGGGATTTAAGTCACTGGACGGCTGAAACTGATACTACACTCATAAATTAATGTTGAAGCAATGGTTGCCTAATCCCTAACCGTGTTAATGTTTGTATGTATTACTTTCGAAAAGCTGCTGAAACAGTTTATGATTTAAACATTACTTTATTTCAAGTATATTTTAAGCAGTGGGTTACGGGATATGAAGTCAGTCCCAGAAATTACTCAAATCGTTTACGATTTAAACATTACTTTATTTCATGTATATTTTTAACAGTGGGGTGGGGATATTAAATCAGTCCCGAAAATGGGTGAAACAATTTATGCATTACACATTACTTTATTTAATGTATATTTTTAACATTGGGGTGGGAAATATGAAGTCGGTTCCGGAAATGGCTGCAATCATTTACGTTTTGAACATTACTTTATTTAATGTATATTTTTAACAGTAGGATGGGGGATGAGAAGTCGGTCCCGGAAATGGCTGAAAAAGTTTACGATTTATACATTACTTTATTTCATGTATATTTTCAACAGTGGGTTGGGGATTATAAGTCAGTTCCCGAAATGGCTGAAACAGTTTACTATTTAGACATTACATTATTTCATGTATATTTTAAGCAGTGGGTTTGGGATATAAAGTAGGTTCCGGAAATCGCTGAAACAGTTTACTATTTAGACATTACATTATTTCATGTATATTTTTAGCAGTGGGTTTTGGATATAAAGTCGGTTCCGGAAATCGCTGAAACAGTTTACTATTTAGACATTACATTATTTCATGTATATTTTTAGCAGTGGCTTGGGGATATAAAGTTAGTCCCGGAAATGTCTGAAACAGTTTATCATTAAAACATTACTTTATTTAATGTATATTTTCAACAGTGGGGTGGCGGATATGAAGTCAGTCCTGAGATTGAATGAGATGTGCAAATATATACTATCAGAAAGCGTCGCCCGTATTGAATGAGATAGGCGGAAAACATTAGCAAAATACCCAGCGTCGCTCGGTGAAAGTATATATATTAGCAGAATATGCGGCGTCACCCGGAATTGGATAAGATAGGTGAAACATATATACTATTAGAATACCCAGAATTGATTGATTTGTTTGTAATGAAATAATCAGCCTCGGCAATATATCAAAGTTATTATTTAAGTAAAGAGAAGCGACATAGTGGGTTAAAGTTATGAAAATTATTGTCGAAATTAGTAACATAACCAAGAATTATGAAAAATGCTGAAATGTGAGTTACTTGATTGGTGTGTTTGTAATGATATAATAAGCCCTGACAATATATCAAATATATTATATAAGTAGGAGGGAGAGGCATAATGTGGGTGTAATTATAAAAATTATTATCGAAATTAGTAGCATATCCATGATTATGAACAACGATTAAATGTGAGTTAATCGATTGTGTGTTTATAATAAAATAATCAGCCCAGGAAATATATCAAAGTAATTATGTTAGTAAGAGAGGGCGATAAAGATGGTTCAAATTATGAAAAATAATTTTCGAAATTAGCAACATATCCAAGAATTATGAAAAATGTAATATGTTATTTAATGCATTAATGTGTTTGCAATGAAATAATCAGACCAGACAATACATCAAAGTTATTATTTTAGTAAGTGGGGCGATGATGTGGGTTAAAATGATGAAAAATGATTGTCGACATTAGTAAAATATCCAAGAATTATGAAAAATAACAAAATGTGAGTTGATTGATTGGTGTGAGTGTGTTACGTTGTTGCTCTATAATAAAGGGTTGAGTGTTTGATTATCTTATATATTTATGTTGTATCATGAAGGGAATCGTGTGTGAGTGGCATGTATTTTCAGAACCTACCTCTGCTTCTTCGATATTGGACCATCTGGAAATTTCTCGTCGTCTTGATACCTGTTTTTGGACGAAGATTCAATCACTCCAAGACAAGGAATTAGTTCTATCGTTTATTTCACTTTTCCCAGATGTCTTGCAGAAGTTGGAAAGTGAAATCGGCCTGTGTGGGTTCTTCTTCTACACACGTCAGAGTTCGTCCCCCCCAGTGAAGAGGAGGAGACAACAGGAAGCCGTCCGTTGTCTTCTGAGTCCAAATCAAATCTCCACGATTCAGCTAACCTTACTCGCACGCAATCCAATCAGCTGATCTTTTACTTCCGGTCAACGTGTCTACACTATAACTCACCTCTTCCTCTCTCTCTCTCTCTCTCTCTCTCTCTCTCCCTCCCTCTCTCTATTCCTTAACATTCTCTCTCTCCCTCTCTCTATCCATTCTCTAACATTTCTTTCCCCCTTATTTATAAAAATGTGTGACGAAGACATACATTTTTTTAATACCCACTTTTACTAAGGGAATCCTAAGCTCACCCTACTGGCAAAGGAACTGTCATATCATTATTTAATAAATCATAAATCAAATAAATAAAATTACATCTACAAATAATACCATGTGGCGCGAATCCTTACGCCCTCGAAGGTCAACAACTCTCTGTGACCCCATGGCCTCCATCTTGTATCTTAGGATCATGCAGAGATCACGATATCCCTCGTCACGCTATACCGCGTTTCCACAAGCACATGACTTATACGAGATAAAAGATTTTTCTTATAATATTACGAGAGCATTTTCCTATGTCTCCCGCCGAATTACGCATCCGGGGAAAAATCCCACGAAAAAAAACGACAAAAAAAAAATTCTACAACCATTTCGAAAATTAGAATAAATATCGACTGAGCCTTTGACTCTTCTAAACTTAAGAACTAGTTGATCCCTTATTTAATCCAGTAGTGTATCTTTTTTCTCCTACACTGCTTAAATCTTATTTCTTTCTCTTTTCTAACATCTTATCATTATTATTACTATCATTATTAATTAATTAACATGTTCTTACTTATAAATTAATCATTATCTCAATAAACTCCACAAGGCAAGAATTCACTCCTCCTCCTTCTGCGAAAAAAAAATACATGTCCAAGAACAAGAAAAAACCTGCACAATTCTGCTGTGAGAAAACATCAATCGCATGAAAATATAAATTTAAAAAAAAAAATTCTTACAATCATTCACAAAGTCTCATCTCACCAATAAAAAGTTACAAATAACAAAAACATAGATTCGTGGAAACTCAAAATTGTCCACGTCAGCACATTTTGAGGTCAGGTTACATAACATTTGACCACCTCACAGAATCTCAAAAATAAAAAAAAAAAATTTAAATCACAGTCGTTTACAAAAAATACATAGACATTTACAATTACAATACATAGTCGTTTCCAAAAACAAAAACAAAAAACGACTCACTTAAAATTTTCAGACAATCCTTCAAAAACAAAAATTCAACAAAAAATAACAATCGATGGAAACTAAATTTGTCCACGTCACCCAACACTTGGGGTTCACTGAAAAATAAATTATCACCTTTTACTCATCCGAGTGATTTCTATTATGGCCTTTTCTGCCATTTTCTCTACTGCCACTTATGCCACGTCAGGGGAACTCCATTTGCTCCCTTATGTTGGACAGAAATATATTTTGCTTTGCTATATTGGAAAAAAAAATTTTTCCAGGTCGGTAACCGCGACTGCCTTTCAAGGCATATAGCTCAGCGAAATATATCGGGATTCTATCCATGGATTTTTCCATGTTGATCCTACTCGAAATCACAGAATCCCATCACCCTAAAACAACACTTGTGTTTTTTTTCTTTTTTTTTTTCTTAATCTAAAAAAAGATACATTTTAACATTTCATAAAACAGTTTACATACAATAACATTTTTCCACACCAGAAAAAAAATTCTCACGAAAAAAAAACCCGTACAATTAGAGAAAAAACAATTCCACATTAGCAGAAAGTATCCATTGTTTCTTAACAAACGACAATAAAAATACACATTGTCTTTTCCTAAAAGTACGCAACGCTTTTACAATTTTGCAACATTTTAACTTCATAACAAATATTTTAGTGATGTGTTTCTCTGTAATCGTGACAGTGATCTCATTCACCTCTGTAATTAAAGTTTATATGTTCTATTTCTTCTATTTTTTTCTTTCTGTTTTTATCAGTATGTCGATTTAGCTATCTGTTTTTATTCTTATTTCTCTTAATTTATCAAATAATATAACTATACATAATTTTAATGTGTCTTTTTTCCGTTGTATCTATATATATTTGTTTCACCGCTGTTCAATGAAAGGACCCTACGTTGTTGTTTTTTTTTTAACTGACCGTATATCTTTTATTATTCATTACGGCATATCGGCCTTTTTTTAATATTTTCTTGTAACTTTAGTTTTCTGTGTGCGTGTGTGTTCGAAAAAAAAAATTTTTTCGCATTTCTGTGATCGTGTAATGTTTTTTTTTCGTGGTATTATTTTTATTTATTTTTTTTTAATTACCTTGGACCCTTTTAAAACGTTGTGTTTCTTTTTTTTAATTTTTCCGTGGTAACCGAAGTTCTTTTTTTTTTTCTTTTTTTTTTCTTTTTAAATCCACCCTCGCTGGGTGGTCTGGTCGGTTACGGCACCAAATGAGTGTTTGTTACGTTGTTGTATCATAAGGGATATGAGTGTTTGTTATATTGTCTCTATAATAAAGGGTTGAGTGTTTGATTATCTTATATATTTATGTTGTATCATAAAGGGAATCGTGTGTGAGTGACATGTATTTTCAGAACATACCTCTGCTTCTTCGATATTGGACCATCTGGAAATTTCTCGTCCTGGAGGGAGACTTGATACCTATTTTTGGATGAAGATTCAAGCACTCCAAGACAAGGAATTAGTTCTATCGTTTATTTCACTTTTCCCAGATGTCTTGCAGAAGTTGGAAAGTGAAATCGGCCTGTGTGTGGGTTCTTCATCTACACACGTCAGTGTTCGTCCCCCCCCCAGTGAAGAGGAGGAGACAACGGGAAGCCGTCCGTTGTCTTCTGAGTCCAAATCAAATCTCCACGATTCATCTAACCTGATCACATGACTCGCACGCAATCCAATCAGCTGATCGTTTACTTCCGGTCAACGTGTCTACACTATAACTCACCTCTTCCTCTCTCTCTCTCTCTCTCTATTCCTTAACATTCTCTCTCTCCCTCTCTCTATCCATTCTCTAACATTTGAAATTAAATAATGATCCCAGATAATATATCAAAGTTATTATTTTTAGTAGTAGGGAGTTGATAATGTGGTTTAAAAATATTAAAAATAATTGTCGAAATAAGTAACATATACAAGAATTAAGAAAAATGATGAAGTGTGAGTTAATTGATAGTTGTGTTTTTTATGAAATAATCAGCCCAGACAATATATCAAAGTAATTTTTTAGTAAGATAGGGCGACGAGGATGGTTTAAATTATAAAAAAATTATTGTCGAAATTAGTAACGAATTACGAAAAATGACGAAATGTGATTTAATTTATTGGTTTGTTTATAATAAAATAATCAGTCTGTACAATATATCAACGTTATTATATAAGTACAGGGGAAGGAGATAAGGAGGGCTTAAATTATGAAAAATGATTGTCGAAATTAGTAACATATCCAAGAATTACGAAAAAATGATGAAATATTAGATAATTGATTGGTGTGTTTGTAAGGAAATAATCAGCCTAGACAATATATCAAAGTTATTATTTAGTAAAGAGGGAAGGGCGAAAATGTGGGTTAAAATTATGAAAAATGATTGTCGAAAGTAACATATCCAAGAATTATGAACAATGATTAAATGTGATTTCATGCATTATTGTGTTTGTAATAAAATAATAAGCCCAGACAATATTTTCAAGTTATTATTTTATTAAGGAGGGGACGATAATGTGGGTATAAATTATGAAAAATGATTGTCGAAATTAGTAACATACCCAAGAATTATGAAAAATGATGAAATGGAGATTAATTGATTAGTGTTTGTAATGAAATAATCAGCCCAGCAAATGGATCAAAGCTAATATTTTAGTAAGGTTGGGCGACAGCGTTGGTTTAAATTATAAAAAGATATTGTCAAAATTAGTAACATATCCAAGAATTACGAAAAATGATGAAATGTGAGTTAATTGATAGCTGTGTTTTTTTAAATAAAATAATCAGCCAATAAAATATATCAAATTTAATATTTTAGTAAAGTGAGGGGCGATAAGGTGGGGGGAAAGTATGAAAAATTATTGTCGAACATAGTAACATATTCAATAATTATGAAAAATGATAAAATGTGAGTTAATTGACCGGTGTGTTTGTAATGAAATAATCAGCCCAGGAAATATATCAAAGTTATTATTTTAGTAAGGGGGTGATACAGTTTTAATAAAAAAGTAGAATAATATGATTGTGCCTTCATTCATGCTGAACAGAACGCTCATAGCATGCCCAGCAACAATATATTACATATGAAAAATGCTGCTGTGGAATTTCCACAGGTCCCGCTATTATACTTTAATAATGTAATATAAATCATTAATACGACTGAATATAGAACATTAAGAATTAAATTACTTCTGTAGAAACTATAATAAGCGAAATTATATAAACGATGCTTATAAATCGTTGTGACTAAAAATTATTTTCCATAGTAACTTTTTTTAGTTTAATCTGGGTTTATATAAATAATGTATATTTTAATGTGTATGTCTAATCATATCCAAATTGCTTCAGATTACCAGCTCAATGGAGATATGCAACCAATACACACACACACACACACACACGCATATATGCGTGTGTGTGTGTGTGTGTGTGTGTGTGTGTGTGTGTGTGTGTGTGTGTGTGTGTGTGTGTGTGTGTGTGTGTGTGTGTGTGTGATAGAGTCGGCCAACCAGGTTTTGCCCTCACTTTTCAAAGCCGAATCGAGGGTGTTTTGTTTTGTATAGGGAAACGAATTTAAACAGAGGAGCGACTAAAATAAAATCAAACTATCAGAAAGAAAAAATGGTGGAACAACTAAAATAAATTTATCGTTATGATAATTATAAAATGGAGAGGAAAAAACTCGATTCGGCTTTGAAAGATGAGAGCGAAACCTGGTCGACCGACTCTATTCACTTATTTATCTAACTTTTTTTAACCCTTAATCGAATGTTTTCCTTCCGTCCTTCTTTTTGCCATAGATACGAGAAACACAGTCTTTCCTTTTTAATAGCTATAATAAAGTTTTGTAGCCCTCCCCCCCCCCAAAAAAAAAAATAATGAAAAGTTGAAAAAATAATGAAAGTGAAGACTTGGTACAATACGAGTTTAATTAATAAATTAAACTATTCTCTTGGTAAAAAGTAAAATAGGTCAACGCAAGAAAACATTATTTCTACAGTCTTGCGTTAGAAATAACGTATGTCCTTCGTTTATTTTATTCAAAATTTTAAAAAGGCGAAATTACATCCAGGACATAAAATAGAGAATGCATTTATTCAAAACTTTTTGGATGAATTAACATTTAATCTAGAAACATTTAGGACAAATTATACACAATTATGGAGAGAGACGGTGAGTCTTCTTTCCTGTTGTGATAAATTGCGTTTTTCGCGGTATGTTGCAATATTACAAGAGCTAAAAACTTACGCTTCAATTCAATAACAAATTGCAACATTTAATTTATAAAAAGTTCGGTTCGTCAACAAACTCAAATGCAGGTAAAAATGACCCTAATTTGTCCTCTTAGATACTTTCTCCTTCTGAGTTGTTAGTACTAGATCACGGTTTGGAATTTTGTATTCCACCATCCAGTATTAAACGTGAAGAAGTATTTCCGGAATTCGAAATACTTAATGCTCAAGCAGTGAGTCTCCAACCTGTCTCTGAAACCAAGGTAAGAGACCTAAAAGCTAGATTTAATGACCTTGCCCATAGCTATGCGAGTACACCAGTATCCCATTCAGATTAAATGGCGCTGAGGACACTTTACAATTATTAAAACTCTGAGAAATAACAAATCTCTAGTAATAATCTGACCGGATAAGGGCTCAGTAGCGATGGTACTAAATCATCATGATTATGTTGATAAAATGTCGGTTATACTTAATGGCACGGAAAGTTTTATTAAATTGGGCCCGTTGATACTCCACTGCTTCCTTAGAATCTAAATTTCAGAAAAATTAGTAAAGTGGATGAAAAGCGGTGTACTCCCTTCTGACATAGCTAATGAGATCAGATCCTCGGGCTCTATCCGCCCCAGGCTATATGGCTTACCTAAAACCAATAAAACGGATATTGCTTTAAGGCCTATTTTTCCATGGTAAGCTCTGCATAACACAAGGTTGCAAAACGGATCTTTAACATCTTACAGCCAGTAGTGAATATCATAGTAACTACTGCTTAAAAGATTCCTTCGAGTTTGTTAATTTTATGCTAAATTATAAAGTTGCCAATAAATTCACGTGCTCCTATGATATTAGCAACTTATTCACTTGTGCCCTTATTTTTGAAACAGTGGATATCTGCACTGATTTTTATATCGTAGTCAGATATCACCTTCTTCCATTGCTGAAAGCATATTTATTGAGCTAATTTCAGTTTCAACGATATAATGTATCGGCAAATAGATGGCGTGGCCATGGGCTCAGTCTTGGACCAATAATGGTGAATATATTTGTGGGTTTCTATGAAAAGCAATTGTTATCTGGACCCATAAAACCGCTAGTGTACTTTCGGTATGTAGATGATACATTTTGCCTATTCAATGATCAAACAGAGGCAAACAAATTCTTCATTTTACTCAACAAGATGCACCTCATGTTAAAGTATATCTATGAGAGAGAAAGCAATTCTAATTTAACCTTCCTTGATGTATTGGTAACGAAAACTCCATCCAATTATCTTACATGAATTTACCGTAAATGAACGTTTACGGGGCTGTATATACGTTGGGATTCATTTTGCCCTAACAAACGAAAATATCGTTGATTGAGATTGTCGGACTGACTTCCTCATCTTGGTTGTTATCGCCACAACGTTTCGGCCGTTTTGCCCTCCGGCCTTCATCAGGTGTTTTGTATTAAACTGGGGAACCGTTTGTTAGGAGTCTCGAACCCAATCCTTTATTATTATTACGGGAGTACCGTGTTCGGACTCCAGCTAGGCTCCGGGACATAGTTGCTGATTCTCTGTTTTGAATGTTACTTTTTACTGCCTTCGTTCAGAATTGAACTCAGCACCTTTGGGTAACTGTAAACTTTGATACAACGTCTCGGCCATATGTCACTAGGACAATTCTTAGTTGTTTTTTGTTAATGTTAAACCTATGTTGTTATTCAAGGTTTTCTCTTTCTATCAGAGGTGTCCAAATTGCATTCAGCTCTATGCTTGGTTTGCTCAGTAGGTTGTTATGTCCGAGCATGTGAGCTGTTTCTTTAAGTTTTCTCACTTTCCAGTGGGTCTCTCTGTTTATTATTTTTACTTCATCCCATAGGGGGCGATGGTCCCCCCTCTCCATCCAGACATGGTTGGCTATACCCGATTTTTCCGTCTCCCCTTTAGTAACCGCTTTTCGGTGTTCTTCCACCCTTACTTTAAGGGGGCGGTATGTTTCACCTTTGTAAACCTTTCTGCAACTGCATGGGATGGAGTATATACAGTTTTTGGTCATGTTCTCCTCCATGCGGGGCTTCACTCGTCTGAGTGTTGACTGGCTCTTGAATACCGTCCTGGTGTTGTAGGGGGCACATATTCTCTGAATCTTTTCGGAGATGCCTCGTATGTATGGTAGACAGACCGTTGGAGGTTTTTGGGTTTCATTCTCCTCTCTTATACTATTAACACGTCTGGTGGATAGTATGCTATCGAGATAGTTGTTACGACGGAGGGTATTCTTCAACCTGATCATTTCTTGGTGGTATGTAATGGTATCGCTATTTATTGTCTCTGCTCGATGTTGTAAGCAGCGTGCGATTCCATGTTTGATACTGTATGGGTGATGGAAGTTGAAGTTAAGGTATTGTCCGGTGAAGGTAGGCTTGCGATATACGGATGTCTTAAACCCATGCTCTGTGCGTGATATGAGTATATCAAGGAAGGCCAGTTGGTTATCTTTTTCTTTCTCCATTGTGAACTGTACCGATGGTCTTATTGAGTTCACATGGTCTAGGAGAGCCTGGATGTCTTCCTGATGGGGCCAGAGTATGAAGGTGGTATCAACATATCTTAGCCACATGGTTGGCTTTAAGGGAGCTGAACCTAAGGCCATGTCTTCGAAGTATTCCATGTATATGTTCGCCATCACTGGTGATAATGGCGAGCCCATAGCTAGCCCCTCCTCTTGTCGATATAGGTCAGTACCCATTCTGAAGTGGGTTGTTTCTAGGTAGAATGTCAGCATTTCCATTAAGTTTGGCAATGGTACACATGTGCGCTCTTCTATGGAGAGGTCTGCAGCTAGTTTGTCTTGAATTACTGCTTGATTTGGACCTTAACACATCGAACTCATGATTTGTTCACAATCTAAATTGGATGAAGGACTAAAAACGATCACCGATACGTTGTCCAATAATGGGTACCCTCTTGATGTAATTAACTCGGTAATAAAAAGGAAAATAAACGTTTTTTCTCAAATAAAAACTAAAATTGCGGCTAAATACCTATTTTACATTCGTTTACAAGATTAGGGACAATAAGTGAAAAATTCGCTAAACAGATAAGCTCAACTGTTGAACATTGCTATTTTGCCTTCAATGTAAGTGTGGTATTTTCGCCAAAGCCATTATTGCCATCCTCTCGAAAGGACTTCTGCCCCTCCCATCATATGAATAATGTCATTTACCAATTTAAATGTAGTTGCAGTGCCATCTAATACGTATGGTTCTGCTACGAGGGGTGTGAAATAAGTAATGCCCATGACTCACCTCAAGTTGTCTGATCTAGCTGAAATTTTGCATGTGCAATGATTTATATCTCTAACGGGTTATGTGGTAAATTACAGCTCTGAACTAATTGTGGTTTCTGTTTTACAGGTGTTTGAACTGAGTCAGGTGTGAAATGGAGCCTGTTAAATGTCGAGCAGTGATCCGGTTTTTGTATTTGAAAGGACGCACACCACAGGAGACTTTTGATGAAATGAAAGAAACTTATGGCGATAATGCCCATCATATGACCTTGTAAAACGCTGACATCGTGAATTCAAACATGGCCGGAAGTCTGTGGAAACAGCTCCCAGACCTGATCGTCCACCTTCTGCCATTGTTGAGGCATCTGTCCGTCAAGTTGAGGCTGCCATCTTGGAAGATCGACGCATTACTATTCGCAAAATAGGACAGGGTCTGTGAAAATTATCATTCATGACCATTTGTATATGCATAAGGTGTCTGTCAGATGGATTCCCAGGTTACTCACACCATTCCAGAAGCGAGAACGTGTCGAGTGTTCGAGGATGAATTTGGAGATGTGCCAAGAAGATGAGTCAAAGTTTTTCAAAAGACTTATTACACAGGATGAAACCTGAGTCCATCACTATGATCCAGAAACCAAAGCCCAGTCAATGCAGTGGAAACACTTGGACTTACCACCTCCAAAGAAGGCAAGGGTGCAGTCCTCCGCTGGCAAGGTCATGCTCACAGTCTTCTGGGACCAGGACGGAGTAGTGATGACAGATTTCCTGACAAAGGGTACCACAATTACAGGAGCCTATTATGCTTCATTTTTGAGGAAATTTAGGGAAGCTATCAAAATCAAGAGGCGGGGCAATATCAGCAAAGGTACCCTCTTCCAGCAGGACAACGCTCCGGTCAACAACTCGCATGTCTCCAGATCAAAAGCACGGGTGTATGGTTAAGAAATCCTCCCCCATCTTCCCTATTCTCCTGACCTTGCACCCTCTTACTTTCACCTCTTCCCAGCCATGAAGTTGTTTTTGAAAGGAAAGCGTTTCCCAGATGATGCAGCCTTGATTTCTGAAGTCACGTCGTGGTTGGAGGACCAACCTGGGGTGTTCTACAAAAACGGTCTCCAGAACTGCATCAAACGATGTGAGAAATGCATAACTCTGGGTGGTTCGTATGTAGAGAAATACTAATAACTGTGCCAAGTTTCGTTGCTCTACTAATATGGGAAGTGGGTCAGGGGCATTACTTATTGCACGCCCCTCGTATTACGGACCATTTGCTTAAAAACACGCGATGTGCAATGAATTTCAGCAGTGACTCATATTCTATTCTAAGCCACGCCCATTTGTTATTTCATCTGGAGGTCTTGGAGACTATTCACGTCCGTTTAAGGAGGACTTCTCTTTGTAAGCAAAGGGGTTGTCTTTTGGGTCTGGACGTGATTAGTCTCTAAGTCGTTTTCTCTTCATTATATAATTATCATAACGATAGATTTATTTTAGAGTTTCCCCAATTTTTTTTTTCTTTCCGATAATTTGATTTTATTTTAGTCGTTTCTCCGTTTAAATTTGTTTCCCTATACAAAATAAAAAAAAAAAAGATTCGGCTTTGAAAAGTGAGGGCGGAACTTGGTCGTCCGACTCTACCCCTCTTATTTATGTAACTTTTTTTAAAACCTTCTATCGAATGTTTTCCCTCCATCCTTCTTTTTATCAGGGATACAAAAAAACTCTGTCTTCTCTTTTTTATAGCTATAATAAAGCTTTATACCCCCTCAAAAAATAAATAATTATATATATATATATATATATATATATATATATATATATATATATATTCATAGCTATAATAAAGTTTTGTACCCCCTCAAAAAATAAATAATTAAATATATATAAATATATATTCATAGGTATAATAAAGTTTTGTCAATGATAGGAGTTGCTTTCGTAGAGTCTCACACCGTCAATATCTGCAACAGAGATAAAAATATTCAGTTATGGATGCAAGATTCATTATAACAAAGCTATTTGCAATCTCCTATTGGTGTGCACAAACACACATATTCCAATTATATGACGACGCTACTCAATTTTTGCATGAACATCAAGAGATATTAAATAATGATTGATCGAATATAAAATGAGAAAAGGGCAAAATAAATACATAGATATCTGGAACAGAGAGGTAGTGATGGCGTATTCAGTTAATTATAAATTACAGTTAATTATAAGAGTAAACAGAATTCTTTTAAACATAACTCAATCCCAGAACTACATGATATTTTAGCATGTATTTTTAATGTTATTGAAGTACATAATACAATGTTTTGGGGAAAAACGCAGATTGTATTTGATTGTATTTGGTACAATGGAGGAAGATTACTAAGTTTAAAATTTTAGCATTACAAACAATGAAATCGACATGCCGGTGTCAAGTCGAGTTGTTTCATTTGCATATACTTGTCAATTATGGATCTTACTACCTCCGCTATGAGCAAAATAACAGCTCATCTTCAATGACTATTTTATAATTAACCACGTCACTATATATATATATATATATATATATATATAGAGAGAGAGAGAGAGAGAGAGAGAGAGAGAGACTAGTTTTAGACTGAAATATAAATGCACTACCCTGTACACGAATTGACCTCACAACTTTTAGTTCATTAAACGCTTCTGTTTAATACACCCCACCGCTTTTCCCCTCACTCCACCATTTCTGGTCGCAGTCGATCTTCATTACCACCTTATGTTTTGTAGTGGTCAGATAAACGCAAAAGACAAATACTTGCTGTCATCATGCCATCGCTCGATAGCTAGACGGCGTTAGCGGGTGGTTCGCACTCGTGTGCAGAATATAGGAAGGTAATGTTTCCCAAACAAAACTAAGATTCTATCTGTTCACTACTATCTCTCTGATTTCCACTTGCCTCAAATAAATATGAATGACTCTCGTCTTTAGATATCATCCAGCTTTGATAAGCTCTTTAGTCTGACCACCGCTTCTGACCTAAAATCGAATACTTGCATCTGATCTCGCAAGTGCTTGATTGAGCTTCAATCTATCGTTCCCGCCCTGTATAACGTCCCAACAAACACTTGTCTGGCTCCAAACATTATAAATAAATTTCTATATTTGTACCTAAAACTAAACGTGAATTCCATTAACAGAGTTTCTTTCGTTAAACACTACAGCGAGGCTTCTTTCCACTTGATTACAATATAGTATTTTTCAAGTCCAATGTAAACAAGTTATTGTTGTGCCATCCTGTTACATAATCAAATCCTACCGAATTTCTACCATTACCGATCATCACTATTATGTCTAACTTCAAGTGACCCCTGGGCCTTGATAAGTGATGATTCCTGAATAAAATAAGTGAGATTCTAGTTGAATAAAGACTCCATAGATCCGTTGACAGAAAATGTATTATTTGCTTTGACGTGGCAGCATAGTGACGATTTTAGTTTTTATAGATGTTCACATCGAGCAGTCGGGAATAGATTTCCGTTCGCATCTAACACAATTGTTTGTTTGTTTGTTTCTCTACAGCATAGCGTAAACACATCGCTTAACCAATTGTCACCAAATTTGGTCATTGTCCAACTAAGAACTTTATAAATTTGAGGATATCTAAGTTAAAGGTCAAGGTCAATGCCAATGAAATGGTGAAAATCACATTTTTTACGATTACTTCAGTTCTGTTCATCGCTATTTGGCTTCATATTGTAGCCAGTGGAATGTCACATCGTATGGCCTTGACATTGAGCAATTCTGTCAAGATCGAAATTTTGACCTAATTTCAACTTTCGATTTTTCCAAATTCTTTATATGAATCTGATATTCTGTGATTACAGTAATCATCATGCAAGATTTAAGCCTAAACACATAATTCATGCAGTATAGAGAAGTAAGGCACAGAGAAATATTTGGTTGTCGGGCGGAAGTATGCAGTTTCACAACTAACATATTTTCTAGTGTCAGTTATGTAGTCGTGCTGATAAGATCTCAAATTAAGTACTAACGTATCCATTCATTTCACGCCACTTTCCAGCTACGAAGAAAGAAAACAAAAACAAGATGGCGACCGATTGATACGTTGTATCTAAATAATGAAACCAATCAGATGGTCATGAATATAAGTCCAACATTTGACATCGCCCATTCCCCTTAATTGCAATGTTGCAACAGACTAGAATTGAGTAAATAGATTTCCATTGTTATGAATGTGTCGGAAGTTACAATGAAACCCATCCTCCCTTTGCTAACCTTTCAAAATTGTTACTTATATAAAGTTTGTGCAAGTTAAATTACTTTAGTGTCAGCTGAAAGAAAAGCCCATTGTTATCAGTTGAAATATTATATTTTCCCTTTTCAGTAACTTTCAGCTCTTGGGATGAAATCACTGACCTCTGTGCGAGCATTCCGCTTGATCGAGCCCACCGCAAACAAATTGTACAGTTCAAAAAGAATCTTTAGGACTAACTGTACACGTGGAAATTCAACGCAATTTAGACATCATAATAGGTAACGTCAGTAGATAGTAGCGGATATAGGTACGCAGGTATGTAGGAACAACGATATCGATAACCATAATGATGCGTATTTTAGTTCGTCCATGCATCCATCCATAACAGGTGACCGTTGAAAGTGAATGGAAGGTAGTATGAGTATAGACGTAGGTAAAGGGCACGTATTCAACACAAAAGTATACACACACACACACACACACATATATATATATATATATATATATATTAATGAGTTACAACTTATCAAGACTAAAAGCTACTCGATATAATGACTGTCAGCTAAAAAATTAGGAGCTGTGTATGTCAGTTAAAAAAATTAGTAGAGGCATCTGTGCGTCCGTCCATCACAGGTGACCTTTGAGAGTGAATGGGGGGTGCGGGAGTATAGAAATGGGTGGAGGGCATGTATTAAACGCACAAATATATTTTCGTTCACTAATGAGTCACCACTTATCAAGGGAAAAAGCCACTCGACGATAAGGATTAATGAAACAGACTTATTATCATTTGGATGAATAACCTTATTATAGGATTGAGAATGGTTAATTAAATTGATGGAATTCATATGAATACACTCGAGTTTATCCGCACAAGGATATGACTGACTGGTGTAAGCCATAAAAATACGGACAAGTATAGCGGTCTGGGAGAGACGTCGGAAGATACGCCGAAAGCCTAAAGCTTAAGCATATTACCAGCTACGACTACGAACAATCATTCATTAAGGCGAATTGCTTGATTGTATTACTTGATTATGTAATCAAGACCATCCAGCTACTTCAAATAAATATGTCCTTTACCAGAACATATACTAAGTTTGATTGCCTAGGATAACGGTTAATGCCAAGAAACTTTTGACACTAACTTTCAGGACGAGCAGGTTATAATCAGCAGGAATGCAGACCCGTGGCAATATGTTTCCCAGATGGGAAGCTCCTACGAACAAGATATGTTCGCAGAAATGCTGCATGAGGTAAGTCATATGGAGGAAGAAAAAGAATTTTTCCATTGCGATAGCAGAACGAATTTTTGTTGTGAATATCTTACAAAAAAGAATCAGAAATTTGAACTCAGTTGAGCACATTCAATGAAAATAACGAAAATGTAAAACAGCGATTAGAACGGGAATGTAAAGAATAGACGTGATCATCTCCACCATATTTCAAAGTCGATTCTTATGTGAGTTCCAACTTGGCATAATGGGAGTTAATCTGCATTTTATTCTAAAATTATCCCCCGCCTCCTCCCCTAAAAAGTATTTTAAATATCCTTAAAAATAGTTATTAATTTGAAAAATTCTCATATGAGCAGAGTTTCTTTTTAAAAAAAATTTACATCGATAGATTACTTTGCAACATGGTTGCTTACCTGACGGCTACAACATGGTCATCTTCAAATCTAACGTCAATAAACACTTTGTATAAACCGTTTACATAAAGCACAAGTTATTCTATTCATTATTTTAAATCCTTTCATCATATCCATCATCATTCATCAAATAATGTTTAGTCTTGATAAGTAGTGTCTCATGAATGATTATTTCTTAATATCTAATAAATGGAAATAATTGTTTGTTTACCATAACTTACAAAGTATTTGTGGGGGGGGGGCATTTTGGAAATCGCCTCATTGCTTGGATGCATAATCTTGAATTGGCTAACTGCTTTAACATGACAGAATACTGTCCTCTCTGCGGGAAGGGTTCGGACAGATATATGCACGGACTTGGAGTCTATATTCGTAGCATATTCCGCTTGACTAGAGAGAAAAATCTTGAATCAGATTATCAGGCCCCCACGTGCTTTAGTCTTCCGACATTGCGTCAGCTACTTATATTTTCTCTACTGTTCTTCCTCAAACCAGGACGGTGCCTTAATCGACCATATATCCGACATTATATATAACGCACTTCCCTTAGACACTAACGTCTAAGTATATGTTTGGCTCAAGTTACACATATGCAACTGCACGATGTACTCATAGTTTCTCTATATAGTTCATTTCCTTACATAGACAATCATGTTCCCAACTTGGCCCCGAGATTGGAACGTTCAGCAAGTTTCACTTCTAGACGTATTCTTAACCATAGTACTCAATAATCGTGTTTTAAATGCCCATATTCAACTTGGAAACGCTGACAACCTTGTAATATCAATAGACATCACCCCTAAATTTTAACCCCAAGGTGAGGAACCGTTGCTCAAAACGACAGGGTGCTACAAAAACACTGATTAGAAAGCCATCAGAGAAAACATCAGAGATGTCCCATGGATCAATATCTTTTCCCTTCTGCTGAACAATGTGCCAATGAGACAAACGATGCAAAGCAGGCATTAAAGCACACGTTCCCACGCGAAAGTATTATAGATAGTCCCACTCCCTCAATGGTTCACTTCAAATTGTGCATCTGGTATTGCACAAAGGCAGCATACATTACGTCGATTCTTACGTCATAAGTCAAATACAAATACGCAATCATCTATAGATGCTAGAAATCATTGAAAGAGAGAAATAGCCATAGCTAAAAGAACACATACCGAAATAACCGGAAAACACATAGAGTTGCAGAAGATATTAACTCGTTACTTTTAGAAAATTTATAACAGTGTAGTGAATAAGGACGATCAGTAGTTCCTCTCTTATCTCACAACTAGAAGGTCGCTTGCACGGCAACCGATTCGCCTCCGACTCTACCTTAGACCCAACAAACCACTCCCACCCAAATTTCTCTGTGCAGACTGAAATCACACTTGAAAATCCGGAAATCAACCCTTTTCATGTTCGTGATATCATGTAAACAAACTTAAACACCTCCAAGGCATGTGGACCTGATATCGTCTTTGTTATATTAATTTAAAAAATGTTCAGCTGAGCTAGCCTCGGTACATTTAAAACTCTACAATAAATGCCCTGCTGAATCGTCCTTCTCTAATACCTGGAAAATAGTCTGTTGTGCCAGTGTACAAGAATTCTGATGAAAGAACTGACACGCTTAGTTATCGCTCTATCACTAAAATATTTTAAACATTAATCAATCAAGCAATAGTCATCAATCTTACAAAAGCTAACTTCCTCTCTTCTCAAACCGACAGTATGGATTTAGACAATACCGTTCCACTACAGATATTTTAACGGTTATCTCTAAGTGGATACACCATACGCTGGATAAGGTAGAAGTTAGGGTTGTAGCCCTTGATATATCCAAAGTTTAGCATGAATGTCTCCTAATGAAATTAAACCATGCGGTATTACTGGACGAATGCTAAATATAAGTATATTCATCTTGGACAAGAGGAAAATTCCGGTTGTCCTTGAAGGACCTACATCTAATTAGTATAATATTAATGCGAAAGTGTCTGAGGGGTCGACCCTTGTCCTCTCTTGTTCCTGATATATATATATATATATATATATATATATATATATATATATATATATATATATATATATATATATATATATGCTTCACTTGCCACTGGTATTTAACAATGTCGACTCAGGAAAAGTGTACCTTCTGCCACAAAAATTTCATACGCAGGCACCCCTTTATGGGCATCCATAGTCTGTCAAAGACTGAAGGAGCCCCTGTTTATATATATATATATATATATATATATATATATATATATATATATATATATATATATATATATATATATATACTAGTCAACATTAACCTAAACTAAAAGTCACTCGAGGATAGAGGTTAATGGGATTATCTGTTGGTGATGAACACAACTATTAGAGGATGGGAAAATTATGGGTGGAAAGAGCAGCATTTGGTCATTTAAGCAGACAGTTGGGCAAGTATCTGTTGACATTAGACTTGAAGACTACCATACAACAGTCAGCAGAAAACAATCCCCGTTATATAGTGTTCTGCAGGCGAGATTTTATTAGAAAGAAACTCTTTTCATGAAAGTTCCGTTTTTGGTTTTAGGAATAAAGTTAAGTTCTCTGCATTGGAAGCAGCTGGACTAGTGCTTGTTGTGAATGCTTTACAGAGGCACACAGAGATTGAAGCTCTTTCTATATTCTAGCAGTTAAATAACTATAAAGTAGAGAATGACTAGTTATGTTTCCTCCGTGAGAGACCGTAGAGAAGAAAGCAAACCATCTCCACTAGGTTGCAGAGTCGATTTTAAACTCACTCAGGGCAATAAAAGAGGTGTTAAGTGGCACTTCCGCAAGATGGCAGCAGTATGTTCATCTTGAGATGTGTCTGAGTCTTATACAAGTAAATGATTGCGTCAGGATTCCCGTACTTTTTGGAGCGACAGAATCATCTAATATTTTTTTTCACCGAGCTTTTTTAATATATTATTTAATTGGAATTCATTATTGAGATTAGTATTATTTATATTAATTTTATTTTATTGCGGACTATTATCCTCATCTTTTTAGTTTTCGTTTCACGACGTTTTTTTTTTCTTTCCTTTTTTTTTTTTTGTTGCATTATCATCTCAAACAAACCACGTAGCTTTGATGTAGAGGGCTAATATCTAAGACATAATTTGCAGGGACACTATGTAGGGAGTTCAGCAGCAATATGTCTACATTTCAATATATTTATGTTATGTTTGCAAATTACGTATAAGGCAATAGAAATTAAGACTCAACAAACAAAGGTAGATCAATAAGAAGTGTATTAGGAAAAGTATATTTACAGTATATTTACATAATGGTTGTCAGGTAAGAGAGTCTTTGCTGGAGAACATATCTGCTCTCGGCTTGGACTTCGGTGGCTTCTGGTTAACACACACTCAGACTAACCGAGTCTTGTTATTTATGTGTAATATTATCCACATATGTAAATGAGTGGGTGCCACCACAGCAGTTTACAATACATTTGAACTTATGCATGTCAGTACAGTCAGGTCAGCAGGGACTCCGAAGGGAATTCCAAAGTCTAGCAGTCCTAGGGAAGAAACTATTAGAGTAGAAGTCTTTCTAGCATCTGCAGATCTCTACTACGTAGGGGCTTGTCGGGTTTGTCGGAGGTATTTACTTCGAGACAGTACAAGAGGTTGTAGTTCTTCGAAGCACCTACCATTAAAATACTTATAAAATAGGCAAAGGGATGCAAGATTTCGTCGATGGGACAGAGGCTGAAGCCTAGCTGACAGTGCGGGGCCTCTTAGGTTAGTGATTCTCTTTTAAACCATGTTTAAGAGTGAGAGACTAGTAGCAGATGCACAAGCCCAAATGTGGCAACAATACTTCATACATGGGCGAATTATGGCCTTATAGACGTACAGGATACTCTTGGGTGAGCGTAACGAACTTAGCTTAGCAAGAGATTGAATGTAAGTCTTCCCTGCCAGTTTTGGAGTGGAAGTCATCAAGAATTATGTTTGCTTTATTGAATTCAACTTAAAAAAACTTGCTCTGATTTGCTTTATATTTATTGATAGACAAATATTTCAGAAAAGAATATAGCAACGTTCTCCGTGTAAAAGGAAGACATGTTTACAAAATTTATTTTAAGGAGTCTTAAATAAAAGCAAAGTGTTCCATATTTATTTCGACTTCCTTTGGACGAATATCCTCGAAATGACGCAGGAATGTAATAAAGTATAATATTTCAAAGACTTTTGAAGTTAATAAATACTATGTGTTTTTAATAACATTTCGTTATTTTATACCATTATCTAATATAGAACATATGCATAAGCAGTTGAAAAAATACTCTTCGTCTTACAAATCATTGCAAAACAAAAAATAAATAATAAAATTGAATAGATTAAGTCACGGTCAACATAAATAGAAGGCTGTTTGACAAAATGTTAAGTGATTTTTGTCAAAATCCATTACTCGTTGTCGAAAACCGGACTGTTCGAGAAATCTTGCTTGCGTGTATCTCAGGCATGACGTCATTTTTCAGTGACAAGGCCAATTTTGAGGTGGCCGTGATAAAGTGGCCGTCTATGCTGGGTTTCTCATTATATTTTGAACTTTTAAAGCTATGTCTACGAAACACCATATTCATGAGATATGATTTTGTAAATCACTACGGACCAGAGGTCATCTCGTCAGCTTCAGATTAGGCCAAACTAATTGCCAAGAACTTTGCAGCTAATTCTACCCTATGCGACGAAGGCCATCAACTCCCCATATTTCCTCCTATAACACAAAACACGCTAGGTAACATACAAATATCTGTGCACGAGGTCGCCAAGCTAATCAAGAACTTTGATTCCAGTAAAGCTACTGGCCCTGACGGCATCCCAATTATAGTGTTAAAAAAAGCTTCAACCAGAACTTGCTCCCATACTTACGAAACTGTTTAAATGTTGCCTTAAGGAGAAGTGCTTTCCAACACTCTGGAAAACCTCATCAGTATGCCCTGTATTTAAGAACTCAGGTGATAAGTCTTCTTCCTTTCAGTACAGACGAATAAGTCTCCTGTGTGTCATGAGTAAGTTGCTGGAATCCATATTAAATAGAGAAATAGTCAACCACCTCAGCAGAAATAACCTTCTTAGTGACACGCAATATGGTTTCCGTTCTGCAAGATCTACCGCAGATGTGTTAACGGTTATATCTCATAGGATTAGTGAATCTCTTGACAAAGGCTTCCTTTCCAGGGCAATTGCTCTTGAAATATCAAAGGCCTTCGACAAGGTATGGCATAAAGGCCTATTTCACAAGATCTCCAGCTACGGTATAACTGGAAATGTTCTCTCTATCATTAAATTATTTCTCTCTGGTAGGCTCATAAGAGTAGTGGTTGATGGACAAAATTCAGAGGCCTGCAGTATTAATGCTGGAGTCCCTCAAGGATCCATCCAAAGCCCAACTCTCTTCCTGATCTACATCAATGATCTCCCTAAACACATACTTAAATCATTCGTTTACATCTATGCTGATGACACGACCATCTACGGCAACACATCAAAAGCTGTAAATGACAAAGCTCTCTCTGATTCTCTCTCCTCTGATCTCGAACGAGTGGTTCAGTGGGGGAAGAGGTGGCTGGTTACCTTTAATGCATCTAAAACTAAACTCCTATCTTTATATCATCAACGCTCTGATCCCCATCTGGCATCAATTGAAATGGATGACTCTCGTCTAGGAGAAGCCCCATGTTTTGACAAGCTTCTGGGCTTGACCTTCAATCCTGATCTGAAATGGAACACGTACATCAAGTCTGTTGCCAAGGTCGCTGGAAAGATGGTGGGATCCTTCTACCGCTCCAGAAGATATCTCACTGCTGATGCAATTTTCTATCTATATAAAAGCCAAGTACATCCAAGGATGGAGTACTGCTGCCATATCTGGGCAGGAGCTGCTAAAAAACAGCCTATCCTGCCTTGACAGAGTACAAAATAGACTTCGTGGCTTAGTGGGGCATGCTCTTCTCTCTTTCCTGCAACCTCTCTCCCACAGAAGAGACGTTGCAAGCCTATCTTTCTTTTATCGTTATTTCCATGGCAGGTGCTCGTCTGAACTATAATCTCTGGTCCCCCCCTCGCCAATCTTTTACGAAAAACACCGTCTAGCTGAATCCACTGTCAAAACCTTTCCCCACTCTTTATCTATGCCTAATCAAAACGTAGATTCCATGAACAAAGCTTCTTTCCTAGAACTGCACGCCTGTGGAACTCTGTTCCGTCTGTCTGCTTCCTTCCTGACTACAACTCGGATGCCTTCAAGTCCAACGTAAACAAATTCCTGATGAATCACCCCCTTAAGTAGACACTTTATTAAGTATCCAAACTAACGTACTGTATTTACAATAACCCTTATCCCTGAGTGGCTTCCGGGCCTTGATAAGTGGTGACCACCTTGTAAAAAAAATCACAAACACTGCTGTGCGTGAGAAATGGGGTAGTAAGTTTAGTTTTTGTTTTGTTTGTTTCAGTTTTTTAACTTTTTATTTTTATATTTTCACTTTTTTACTCTTACCCGCCCCCAAACAAGGCATTGTGTCACTGGGAATATAAGAAGCTACTAGTTAGGATCGTGTTTAACAGGTCGCTGTGGGGAGTTGAGTAACGAGATGTCTGTTCACATTACATTTAACTTCTGGGGAATAGTAAAACCAGGGAAGCAGGTAATAGGAAGGGAATTCGAAAGTATAGTAGTCGGAAGAAAGAAACTATAAGAGTACAAGTACGGTATCTAAAGACCTCAATAATGAAGGGGTGGGGTTTTGCTGCTTGTTGGGTTAGTCGGGAGTACGTACGTACGCCGAGGGTATACAATTGCTATGAGTTCATCAAAGCACATTCCATAAAACTACTTGCAAAACAGGTATAAGTATGCAATATTGCAGCGATAAGGCAAAGGTTAGAGCTTTGCCGATATTGTGGGACTTATTGGACTCTGTCTAAGAATGAAGGACTAATGATAGATGCATCAGCCCAGATGTGGCAACAATACTCCATGCAAGGACGAATTCCTTCATTCTTGACAGACTATGGATACCCATTGTAAAGGTGCCTACGCGTGAAATGTTTGTGGCAAGAGCTGCGCAATTTCAACCACGTCTCTCCTGAGTCGACATTATTGAATATCAGTGGCAAGTGCTGGTTCAGAACGACTGGAAACAATGCCGATATAAGCGGAAAGCACATACAGCGCCTAGAATTCCAAAATGGTCACCCATCTTTACTAGCCAGGCCCAACGGTCACCCATCTGTTACTAGCCAGGCTCAACTACCATACATACATGCATACATACATACATACATACATACATACATACATACATACATACATACATAGATTTAAACAGACAGGTGAGATTTATATTATAGATAAATCATTTTCGGGTTATTTAATGCCGAATCCAGTAATTTTGGAAAGATGTTTTTGTTTTCTAAGTTTTTTATATATTCAAATATCTGTTATTTGTTATTTAGTTTATTTGTTTTGTTTTACAGAATATCAACACTTTTCAGATTATTTAAATATGAATCCAGTAATTTGTGGGAGAAATATGCTTTAAGTCCTTATATATTCACATATTTATTCGCGGCGTTTGGTTTGGTTGTTTTGTTGAGGAAAATTGTTTTTGTCTTTGACTTTGCAGAACATGATTGAGTTTTGCAAAAAGAAAAGATAAAAACACTAATATCAAATTTTACACATTTTAGATCGATAAGCCAGTATCTTCAGGCAACCTGATCTGGTAGCACCAGACTCTTCCCATGTGTTTTTATTAATAGCTAAATTTCGCAACAGTGGTAATTATTCTTTCGTATATAGATGCACAATTAGCATATACGAGGATCGTTCCAAAAGTAATACTTCCTATTTTTGATTCTGCCCGAGTGGACAAAAGGGGATGACAAATTTTAAAAGTTTTAGTTTTTGAGTTAAAAAAAATAGGAGGCCTTACTTTTGGAATGACCCTCGTGCATAGACAATGATGATGAATAATCTAGATATCGTGGATTTCAGAAATAAAGGGCAAAATGTGTATGGGTTTGTATGTCTCGTATAACTTTCGACACACGCAACCGATCTTAACGAGATTGGTATCGTTTGGAAACTCGATCTTTCGGACGACAAATATCGAAAAATTGGCCAAAAACATTCATTACTTCACCCTCAATTAGGCAAGTTTTGTACAAGGAGGGGGTCATTTGTTTCGTCGACATTTTTGCAAGTCATAGTCTCCGTTGAACTGACTACGCTTAATTTCAACGCTCTCGACTTCTGGTTTTGTCATGAACGTATTGGCCAAGACGTTACGTTTTGTTTTTCCTCCTTCGCGTTACGGGTTCGAGCCTGCCTGCATACTACCACTTTTTTAACACCTCTCTCCACCCGGGCTGCCTACTGTTGTTTTGATTTTTCCGCCCTGCTACTATCACTTTTTTAGGGGTTCCTTACTAAACCACCTACATACACCTGGACAACGTCGGGTACTGCCGCTAGTATACAATCAAACAAAATTCCAATTAAATATTACATAAATTAGGTGAGTTATTTTGTGATGCTCGCGTGTACTTCTTAAAACATATTTTGGCAGGTATCTTCCACTTTATAAATACCAATTTCTATTCATTTGTATTTTTACAAATATCCATTCCGTCACGTAAAAGTTATCGAGTAAAAAAGCTGCAGGGTGAAACCAAGTGCTTAGGGGAAGAGGAAAAGCAAAAAGGTAGGTCAGATGAAACCCCACTGTCTGAAATAAATTCGAAAAAAAATCTTTCGCTCTATTTCCATAATGACACATTTTTCTTTTGTATTATTTTGTTCTTTTTTGTTTGGTTTTGTTTGGTTTGGTTTGGTTGTTTTTGTTTTATGGCATATCAACCCTTTTCAGGTTATTTAATGCCAAATCCAAAGATTTTGAAGAAAATTCTTTTAATAGAATATATTTGTTGTTTTCAAGTCGGTTTCTATTTAACCCATATTTGGGACCCTAACAGGTACTACCACTCCGGGTCAGAGTGGACATGGGAGCAATGGCAATTAAAGGATGGCTCCACACTCCCCAAAGCCCGCAAGCTGGGACCTCATCACTGGATATAGTTTAAGGTCATATCCAGGACCTGTTCTTTTTGCACAAATGATGTTTTTCTTTTATTTTAACTTTATAGTTCGAGACGTTTTCTTTCCTTCTTCTTTTTTTATATTTGCTCCACAAAATTGAGACGTCATTTTATATGAATATGAATAATGATGCGAACAATTGCAAAACGTATTTTTCCGTCGTTTTTGACGAGAGAGTGTACACGTATTTCAAAGGAAATGCCGCCGTTATTTTTTTTATTTTTATTTTTTTTGTGTATTTTGCACCACGCATTTAATCTATTTTAAATATTAAAAACTATTTCTTTAAGGATGAAGATTATATCATGTGCTTAACATTTCCTAGAAGCATTAAATTCAACTTGAAAGGCTTATAGAATTTATTATCACACACTTGCTTTTTTACATCTTCTTTATATTGTTTTTTAAGAGTGCCATTATAACATTTTTTTTTTAATAAACTTCATGTGTTTGTCTTCTATTAGAAAATAAATACGTAAATTCTCCTGGAACCACATGTGCTATAAATCGGGCGGTCATTCAAGGGCAGTAAAAGGACATGGCTGTCTGTAGTGGTCAATAAGGCAAATTTGACATGTGCGTGGATGGAGAAACGAATGTATAAAACATCCTAGCATCGTCAACAAAGTTAGGAGGCATTTTCGTTAGTCAGAAACTGAAGGGGGGGTCCAACACCAAGAGTACAATGCAGTCCTTAAATCAAAACTATGATTATATTTCTCTTTTCGCCAAACCACACCCGAACAATGACTAAAAGTACGGATTGTAATCAATCATTCGTCTATGGTCATTAAACTGAAAAGCAAAGAAAGATTTTCAAATTCCAGCAAAAAGATATCCTCAACTCTACAGCGTCAAAAAATGGCCATCATCATCACCAAATTAGTATATAATATGTATCGTTTCGGTGCCGTGATGAGGATGATTCACACCAATGTCTAAATAAAAGTCTGATTTGTGTGTGTGTGTGTGTGTGTGTGTGTGTGTGTGTGTGTGTGTGTGTGTGTGTGTGTGTGTGTGTGTGTGTGTGTGTGTGTGTGTGTGTGTTTTGAACTTAGCAGAATTGTGTTCTAGGTGTCTATTATATAAAGGCAAAATTGTTTTATTGTTAAAACTTAAAAAAAAAACACGCAACACTCACAACGTTAATATTTTTCTAATCGGCGTAACTCTGGATGTATATCTAAAATTAAAAGCAAGATCCATTATTTGGGAGTCAAATGGACATTCAAATTTTTAACGTTATCAAGAGGTACATACACCTTTTAATGTTATCTTTTAAAGAAGAGTAACTCTTATTTTTGCAGAGTTACTTCCCTTACGTCGACACGAGTTGCATGTATCTATAGAGAGGAATGGGCTAGATGAAAAAATAAGAGGTAGGGAGAGGGAGGGGAAACGAATAAAAAGGGAAGAGGGGGATAGAAGTGATGTTACACGGGGTAATACCGGATAGTCCTACTAGTTAAAGTGTAGCGAATAAAGTCCCAACTTAATAAGGTCTAGAAATAGTCACTGAGCGTTCAACCGATATATCATCATCATCATCATCATCATCATCATCACTAAAGTGATATATAACAAATGCATAGATACATATTAACATTTCTTACTCAGTATAAGACCTCACGCGAGTCATAAGTAGTAATACCTCACTGGCAAAAACATATACTGCTTTCCGCTTCTTTCAATCATCGCAGTAGATAACTTTCTGTTCCAGCAACAACCGTTTACCATTATTATTATTATTATTATTATTATTATTATTATTATTATTATTATTATTTTATATATATGAATTTAAACGAGGTTTTCTTCTATTCCATTGGTTGGTATAATTTTCTATACAAAAGTTACATATACAAGTCTGCTTCGCCATCAGTTTAGGCCAATTTTGTATGCGTGTTTTCAAAAACTATATATTGTCTCGTTCACGTTAATAAGTAAGATACTTGCAAGTTTTCTAGTTCAGTAGAGGAAGCCCGCCTTCTTTGCGGTATAGTTGGTAGTATCTTCAATTCATGTTATCTGTAATGTTGGACTCTCAGGTAGGTGCTATTAGCCGTTCCCCTACAATTTGATTCAGAGTTGGATGTGTGAAAGAACGCTACAGGCATGTCAAGATTGGCTGAGTAAATTGTTATCGCAGATAAATATTGCGCAACAGTCGAGCCACAGCTATGATCTCAAAGGGATAAGAATTAAAACTGAAATAAATTTACCACAAAGGCATTTTTTGTGTCGTGTAAACAGCAGTATATCAATGATCCGAAATTAAACAACTAACGTTGTATTTCGTATGTAGACTGCTCATTACCTTCGAATCCGATGACAACTGAGGCAAGTCTACTAGGAACGATGAGGACCATTTGATCATCTGGTAGGGATAATGGATGACACGTGCTAAATTATGAATCAATCGTTGCGCAATCACTAATCACAATTCTTCGGAGTCGGTACTGCTTGCTTCCAGTGGGGAAAATTCTAGGACAACTGGAAACAATACTGAGATTAGCAAAGAGAACATATAGTATCTGATATTACAAAATGACCATCAATTTTAGTATTGACCAGAGGAAGTGTGGCTTAATTTCGATGATCTAACGGGGACCGGTGTGTTAATGCGATTATGCTGTATATAAATCTACTAGAAGACTACGAGCAGAATTATTTCAGAAGCACTCTAGGGTGATGTCTCGTTAGTTTAAGTTTGTTTTTTGTTTGTTTTATTTTGCGTTTGTTTGTTTTTTTGTTTTGTTTGTTTGTTTGTTTGTTTTGTTTTGTTTTTTTGCCAGGTCTTTCGTGGAGACCATCAACTTATGAAAATATGAGTTTTGGAAACTAAAATAGAATAACCCCGCCAGACATGCGCTGTGTAAACCCGCACCCATATCCTACTTTTATTAGTCCTGTGTAGACGTGTGTCGGGTTAAGATTAGGGTTTGAATAAGGCTGTGCAAAATTTAGAATAAAGGTCACTGTGCAATACATCGCGGAACAGTTGCCAGCTACCTGTGTACGTTTATGTACGTTCTTTATAAATATAAAGGAGTGCATATCGTTGATGATTTTATTCAAATGATCAACGATATGAACGGATTCCATTCTCTTCAGTACTTTTTACCACAATTCACATTTTCTATGTTTATGGAATGGCGGGGTATTTTTGCACCTTTCTTCTTCGAAATGTCTAAATAAAAGTCTGATGTGTGTGTGGGGGGGTTGTTTTGAACTTTCCAAAGATCATATTTGCTCAATTTAAACTGCTGTCGGAAAATCTATAGAGCTGATTTAACAGCGACAACATATTTTTTTATTAAATAAAATGTAACAGTTTGTATATGGTAGTCTAAAGCTTAAATTCTGCTAAATGTCTCTTCTAAATATCGCTATTGTTTAAATTTGAAAAAATTACATATTTTTGTATGATTGAAGATAAAAAGTCTACTTGATGACTGCTTCCGGTTTTGAAATTGACCAGCGATGTTTATTTAAAAAAAAAAAAAAAAAAAGGTTACTCATTATATTTTCCGTCAGGTGTTTCTTTTTTTGTTATTTTATTTGAGGGAGTATATTTTATTTTTTCTAGTTTTTAGTATTAACACATAAGAAAATCGAACTAGTTTATTTTATCCCAAATATAAAGATTTTGTCAGTTATTAGACTTATTTGCTTTAGTTTAAAAGAAAAATAAGATACAGATGGCGACGACGACGACGACAACAACAACAACAACAACAACAATAATAATAATAATAATAATAATAATAATAATAATAATAATATTCTATAAACTCCCCTACCTCCCCCATTACCACATCACCACACACCAAAAGAGTGAGACCAAACAGCCAAGTAGCCAAGGAGGAAGGAAAGACCGAGGAGAGAGCACTGACCAGACCTTCGCTGGAAAAGTGCGAAGAGAACTGGGACTGTGGAGAGGCTTATTGCCAATCAAATTCCAGTGAAGACCAATAGCCGCTTTCACCGATAAATCAATGCCAAGCGGCTGTTGCGATAATACAAATTTATTTGCAAATACTATCGGAAAAAAGTACTGGAAATCTGGGGAGATTTGTTTTCACTCAGCTTCCAGGGAACATCACAGGCTGTTTTCGAAGAGAGATCTTGGATGACCCGTGTGAAAGCTTCTTGTGAGCCAATAATAATAATAATAATAACAATAATAATAATAATAATAATTATAATAATTATTATAATAATAATAGTACAGACGGGCAACTGGCGATATTTATTACTTGAGGAAAAAAAAGAGAAATTCATTTTTATTCTTTTTTGGCAAAGACGGGCAGAATATTTGCGTATGTGGGCATGTGTGTACTATAAAGGACTGTCACCCCCCCCCCCAATACCCTCACCCTCTACTGACAAACCACCTGGCATTTAACTACGGACAGGAGCCCAAATAGGGACGTTTAGTACGCTCGTGACAGAAAACTCTTTTAAAGAAACCAACGAAATGTGAGTTTACGTCTTTTTTTAAAAAAAACAAACAAAAAAAAGTTAAATGTTACTTCGAATTTATCTCAGAAAACAGTCCTTGTTTCGATATAAACGCATAATTCTGTTTGTCAATGCAAATTTAATGATAATCCTCGAAAATGAATGCAAAAATAACCAGACAGGCGACTGGCGAATCATCTAGTTAAATGTTAGTTCGAATTTATAACAGAAACCAGTTCTTTTACCGATATAGACATAGAAATTTGCCTCGTTTCTGAACGAGGGAATTAAATACTACCACAGCGACTGGGAAAATTGCCTTCCTCTTTTCCCATCCAACATTTCCAGCGGCTAAGCAGTATGGTGTAAGGTAGACCTATCTTCAAACCCCCTCTTTCAGAGCATGACTTCTGACTTTTACTAAGTAGAATACTTAGTTGGAAATTTATTTTATTTATTTTTATTGTTATTTTTTTACTTTTCTTTTTTGTTCATATCCCATATGTATGTGTGATAGTGCACGATACCTCTTGTATACATGGGAGCTTTACACTATCCCTGCGTCAGAACCACAGGTAAAATAATTCTGGACTCGGTGCTGCCACAAACATTAAAATATGAAAAATGTCAATTACAAATTATCTAAACCTTGGGACCCAGAAGAAAGATCTGGGTGTCATGATCGGCAGGTGCTCTTTCGGTAGCCAGCATGGGAGACCCGGTCGTCATCCTGCAAATGTTGGACAACTTTCTAGTTTCAGAAACTCAAATAACATGGACGCTGAACAGGTAAGTATAACCTCTAATTGCAGGGAACAAAATGATACCGAACAAAAAGAGCATAGCCATGATAACCATCAAAATGGAAAAAAAAACGAAGAAAGAAATGAACAACAAAAGAGAATAGACTCGTAATGGAATGCTATTATAGAAGTCATCCTGAATATAGATATGGCGGTTATCGGAAACGAATGAAAGAACTATGGGACCTATCCAGTGACTACCATACGACAGAACAAAGAATTGCGGACCAAGCAAGACTGATACTCAAGAAAGGTTGGCTCTCTAAACTAAAACTAACAGAAATTCAGCGAAAAATAAATGAAACTGAACAAGAAGCATCCCCCAACGAAACTGCACATAGAGAAACCCCACAAGTTGAAGCCTCACAAGTAAAAACAACAAAGGCCGACGACCAACAAAGAACGAAGTCTACAAACGCGGAAACCGAGAACAATGAAACAGAACTAAAAAAAGAATGAAGCAAATAAAATAAATAAAATAATACAGCTGATGAACGAGGAAAAAACAAAGTTCCTATCGTTAATGAACCAAGAGCAGAAGAGATTAAAAACAGAAACAGAGAAGGTTAACAAGCTCCTCCCACACATCCCAACAAATACAATCACAGACTTAAACAACCTCATTTACGCAGGCGCCAAAATGGTAAGTATGAATCTCAAATCAGAAAAACAACCGCGGACAAGCGGACCGACAAAACCTGGATGGGAAATAAGACTAGAAACTCAAATACACAAACATAAAAAAGAAACTAAAATGATCAACAGGAAGAAAGCAATGTGGAGAAAATGGAATATTAGAAATGTAACTGGCAGGGAGAGGCTAAACAAGAAACATGAAGAACTAGACCAAAAAATAAAAGCAAAAGAAGCGAGATTGAGACGATATAGATATAAATCTGAACAATGCAAACAAAACTGAACATTTGAAACTAATGAAAGCCAATTCTACCAAAATGTGAACGGAGGAAAAACAAAAACAGAACAATCAAATCCGATAGAAACAAAACTCTACTGGAGTAATCTTTAGGAAGAGCGACGAGATCACAATAGAAATGCCGAATGGCTGAAAGACATGAAAGAAGAGTTACAACAAATAGAAGAAGGAACAGCGAATGAAATCAGCAAGGAAACCCTAAAGAAAATCATAGGAAAAATGGCAAACTGGAGAGCACCAGGGTACGACGGGATACATGCATACTGGTTCAAAAAATTCACAACCTTACACGAAAGACTAGCCCAAACCCTGAGAAGATGTATACAGGAAGCAAGCGTACCAGACTGGATGACAAAAGGTAGAACTACACTGCTACAGAAGGACACGGAGAAAGGAACCGTCCCTAGCAATTATAGGCCAATCATGTGCCTACCCACCATGTGGGAGATACTGACAGCACAACTGAGGGAACAAATCTACCACTCCCTGAATAACCATGGACTCATCCCCGAGGAGCAGAGAGGATGCCAAAAAGGAAAAAGAGTAACACATGACCTGCTATATATAGATCAAAAGATCCTAAAGGAGGTAAAAAGGAGGAGAAAGAATTTAGCCATGGCATGGATCGACTACAAAAAAGCGTACGACAGGATTCCCCAAGCATGGATAATAGAATGCCTAAAAATGTATGAAATACCAAGCGGGATCACCAATGTAATAGAAAATGCAATGAAAACATGGAGACTGGAATTGACAGCTGATGGACAACACATAACAGAAATTAACATACAAAAAGGCATCTTCCAAGGAGACTCACTATGACTACTACTGTTCATCATGATACCCTTGAACAGTATTCTAAGAAAGTGTCAAGCCGGATACAAGTTCTCCAATGCAGAGGAAAAAATGAACCACCTGATGTACATGGACGATCTGAAACTTTTTGCAAGGACCAAAAAGGAGTTGGAGACATTAATTAACACTACCAGGATATTCAGCCAAGATATCCAAATGGAATTTGGAATGGAAAAGTGCGCACAACTAGTTATAAGAAAGGGAAAACTGGAAACGACAGAAGGCATGGAACTACCCAACCAAACAGAAATTAGGGCACTAGGGGAACAAGACGACTATAAATAATTGAAAATTCTGGAAGCGGACACCATCAGAGCAACAGAAATGAAAGAGAAAATTGGAAAGGAATACCTCAGGAGAACAAGAAAACTCCTGGAAATGAAATTATATAGCAGAAACCTAATAAAAGGTATAAATACATGGGTAGTATCACTAGTAAGATAATCTGGACCGTTTATAGGGTGGACAAAAGAATGGAGACAACTCGACCAGAAAACCAGGAAACTCATGATTATGCATAATACACTACACCCAAAGGACGATATTGACAGGCTGTACGTGAAAAGGAAAGACGGCGGGAGAGGACTGATCTGTATAGAAGACTGTGTGAAGGACACGAAAAAAAGAACTAGAAAAATACATAATGCAAAACACTGACAGGATAATTATGGCAGCAGGAGACACTGAAAAAAAACAACAAAACAGAAAACAGAGAGACAAATGACAAAACGAGAAAAGAGAAGTGGGAAGAGAAACAACACCACGGAAGATTCATAAGAATGACAAAAGATGAGAATAACGAAAAAAACCTGGACATTGATGCGAAAAGGACATATAAACGGAAAAACTGAATATCTAACAACTGCAGCACAAGATAACTCGATAAGAACCAACCATATCAAAGCAAGAATCGATAAAACACAAGAAACCAGCAAATGCAGACTCTGTGGACAAAGAGACGAAACGATAAACCATATAGTAAGTGAATGCAGAAAACTGGCCCAAAAGGAATACAAAAACATGCATGACCAAGTGGGGAGAGCGGTGCACTGGGAATTGTGCAAACAACTGGACGTCTGGGGAGACTTGTTGTCACTCAGCCTCCAGAGAACACCACAGATGTCCAATCAGATCGTTTGTTGACTTGTGTGAAAGCTCCATGTGAGCCAATAATAATAATAATAATAATAATAATAATAATAATAATAATAATAATAATAGCAGAATCACTCCCCTAAAATGAAATGCTAAGTTCTTTTAGATGATTACATGACCGAAAAAAAAAGAAACAATTATTTTAAAGTTTCGAGTAAAAAATTAGTTTCTGATTCTAACATTGTAGGGGTATTCACATCTTTTTACGGTTAATCTTATCTTATCTAATCGCCCAAAAATTGAAAATATAACAAAATACTGGTAATTTTCGATTTAAAGCGGTTATCAAGTGTCCCCATCCAGGTCTCATGAGCAGCCAGTTTTTATTCTAACTTAACAGAGTGGAGATAAAGTTTATTTTGAACTAAAAACGCTTAAAAATAAGTTTAAACACAAACAATGTTACCCATATAAGTAGAAGAGTAACTTATCTTGTATTTGGTAACAAATATTTGTTGCATATTTGTTTTTGTTTTTTACTTTTTTCAAACACCCGAATTTCTTCTTTTATTTTATTATTATTCTTTTAGTGTTAATTTGTGTTCAATTTCCAACACACACACACACAAATATATATATATATATATATATATATATATATATATATATATATAGGGTGTTCCATAATTAATATTACAAAGTTTTATATTCATATTTATTAAATAAATTGAACAATACAGATCACCCAAACGTAAATACATACAATAGTATTAGTATATACAAAATTACCAAATTTCAATGTAACCTTCCTGTTCATCAATAACCTGCTGGCAACGCTTGGTGAATGCTTTGCACGAGTCACAAATGATTTTTTGTGGGATTTTTGCTCATTTCTCACTTAATTTCTACTTCAGAACCTTCAGATGTCCAATCAGATCGTTTGTTGACTTGTGTGAAAGCTCCATGTGAGCCAATTTGTATGTTGGGAAGCTGAGATTTTACTCTCCAAGGTAGGTCAAGTACCAAAGTACAACTGGTTGAGGTTTGGATATGATGGGACCCATTCTTCCTTTGAAATGAATTCCGGAACATTCCGGAACATTCCTCTTAAATTATTCTTGTTTTTTTTTGTTTTTTTTTGTTTTTGTTTATTTTGTTGCTGTTTTTTATTTTTTTGTTTTTTTGTTTTTTGTTTTTTTGTTTTTATTTTTCGCTCCTTGAGCAGAAGCTGAGTCCTGCTGGAACGAGCAACGACTCTTTTTAAAATGCTTTTTGGTTCAGAGCAATAATAATGAATGGTCTTGCGATAATTTTCATGGTTCAGTTTCACACCATCATCCAATAAAAACGAAGGAAATCCTTCCAGTCTCTGTTATCGCGACCGAGACCAAAACTGAGGCGCTGCCTTCGTATAAAAACCCGCGTCCCAGCATTTTTAGTACGAGATCATATCCGATCATGTTGGGTGTTAACGTGTTGTTCAACATCGAATTTCTTCTCGTTACTGAAAAGCAAATTTGACAGCGTGCCAGCAGTGATTCGAGATAAGATTATTTCTGCTCCTTGCTTCCGTTTCTGGACAGAACTTGCAGATAACAGGTGCTTCTTTTGGTGCTTGTATGGAAATGTTTTGAAGTCATTGTGGAGAATGGTAGACATAGTTCCAATGGATAGTTTCAATATTGGCAATATTTCTGAGAGATCGTATTTAATTCCTCCTCAGTTTCCCCCTAGTGGATTTTATCAGGGGGTTCTTTTTCTGTTCTCTATATATAAAATATAAAATATAAAATTTATAAAAGTGAACGTGTCTGTGTGTGTCTGTGTGTCTGTGTGTGTACATTTCCCTACGCAATAACTCTGTCAATTTTCAGATAGACTTGAAATTTGATAATTTGGAAAATCTTTGTGATTGGTTTTCGGCCAGAAATTTGCCTGTTAAAGGGTCAAAGTTCAACGATTTGACCTTTGAGAACTCTACCAAACTTCTCCGACAATTTTGGGTCTAAACATTTGAAATTTTATATATAGGTTCTTTGGGCATGGGTCTAACTTAATAACTTGATTTGAGCCCAAAACAATAGATGTTAAGGGGTCATAATAGAGGTCAAAGTTTAAAAAATTGACCGCTTTTTTTTTCTTTTTTTTTTTTGCTCAACATACACTTCCAAACACCCGGGTAACGCTTTGTCTGTCTATGTACCGAACGCTCTCTACGAAACTACTCTGTCAATTTTTGATTTACACTTTTAAAACTTGATATATGAGATATTCGAACCTGTGGAACAAAATCAGAGAAATTCTCCTAGGAGTTTAAAATTGAAAAATTGACAGTTGGCAGACGTAGTTGGATGTTATATTATGTTCTACGCATGCGTAAATATACGTTTATGGATTTAACTCCATTAATTTGTCAAGTTTTGATATGCATGTGTTGTTAGCTCATATGGAGGCCAATGGAACTGAAAGGTTAGATTCTAACTAATGGCATTCAAATCATTTTTTTTTTTTTACTTTTGCAACCACTACTATATACTGGGTATAATGATAATGGATATAATAATCAATAGACAAAAACAACAACAACAACAACAATAATAATAATAATAATAATAATAATAATAATAATAATAATAATAATAATAATAATAATAATATTCACGACCTGGTAACGCCCTGGTTACGCCGGTCGGCCTGCTAGTATAAATGTGTGTGTGTGTGTGTGTGTGTGTGTGTGTGTGTGTGTGTGTGTGTGTGTGTGTGTGTGTGTGTTAGAATAAGATGCACGTTATCAAATTTAACATAATTTATCCGGATCATGATTTAATCTCTTATCATTGATTAAGAGGGGGCCATAAGCCGTCAGCGCCAATGTTAATCGATACACTAAACGTTAGATGTAAAACGGCGGTCGGTTAACTGATTGATGCTGAAGTCAGCTATTCTAAAAGCCATTCTCATGACTCATCCCGAGAAGAAGATATTGAACAAGAGAAAGAGAGAGGATAATAAAAGGATAGAAGCGGGACCGCCATGTTGACAGAAAGAAGAACAAAAATTGACCCGAAGATCACGATTTTATCAATATTCCTTTTATTTCTTTTTATTTCCTTCTATTTTATCTATTTACGCTTCTCGTCGGACCCTCGGGTTGTGTCACGCTTGGTCAAATACTTCTTTCATAGATTTTCGGTGCAATACAAATGCTTTTTTGATTTGCAGCGTTCGCTCCAACGAACGCTATTTTTCTGACCAACTCATACGTAATCAGATATTTCAAAGTTTGTTCGTCATGACGCAATTCCAATAATATTTCTTTTTAGTGTTAAGTTTTGTTGGATTTCTAAATATACTTGCTGCATGCGCTTCTTAATTAATTTTATTTATTTATTTATTTATTTATTTTACTAGTGAAACCCCATGTTCACGGTGCCTTTAACACTAATCTATTTTTTTTACTATTAATATAAATGCCTACTCGGGTAAAGTCGAACCTGTTTTAATCACGTTCACCCCTAACAAGGCGTATCGCCACTTTAACCTAAGGGGCTACTATTTGGAACCATGCCTAGGAAAGATTAACAAGATGTTGGTTTACATTGCATTTAAACTTCTGCATATCAGTACAGTCAGGAAAACAGTTAGCAGAAATGGAATTCCAAAGGCTATCTTAGAGTAGAAAGCTTTTTTGGCATTTAGGGACCTCAACAGTGAAGGGGTGAGATTTTGTTTTGTACGCGGAGGGAGCACGAGTGCAACGAGTTCATCAGAGAATATTCAATTAAAATATCTGTAAAGCATGTGCAGAGATTACCGTGGTGACATGAGATACTACTATATATATTACACAACGACCACGTTATCTCGTCGCCTTACCATGCATTATCTAGACTCTAGAGCTATATACAACATTTGCAGAAAAACATAACTGCCCCCCTCATAAGTTAGAGAAATTTTAGTCAGCAAACACAAATAATGCACCATGATACCAAGGTTAAAAGATTTAATATTTTGGAAGCAGTATATATAAGAACTCAGAAACCTGTCTTAAATGTGGTTACTTTTCAAACCAGGCAAATATTTCAATATTTATTTATAGTATTTGGTTTTGCTGTTTTAAAGAGAAAAGTGTTGTTTTTGCTTTTGGCTTTAAGAACATGACTGAATTTTGAAAAGGGAACAGAAAAACACCAATGCTCGGTGCATTTTAGTTGAATAAGCCCGTATCTTCAGACAACCTGATCTGGTAGCACCTGAATAATAATTTGGAAAAAAAAAAAGACATTGTTTCAAATGAAGAAAAGAAAATCAAAAACAAATTGTAGGTAAATACATTACCGGGCAACACCGGCTAAGTCAAATCATTAAATATAGTGGCACCAAAAAGAAAGTCCGCACTTATCATTTTTTTCAAAAATCGCAACTTGAATGTAATTGTTTAAACAACCTATACTTTTGATTCGCCTTTTATTCCTCTATAATTTTACATGTTCATATTTGACTTTTAACTGAAATATCCAAGTGTTCACGTCAACTGTTCAATTTAGGTTAAATTTGCGTTTTTTTTTAAATGATAAGTGCGGACTTTCAGTTTCAACTACTAACGATTACTACGATATGTTTCCCATTAACACCGTACACTCATTAACTCTTATCCTTGAGTGGCCTTTGACTCCTTTGTAAATATATATATATGTATTTAATGACTTGACTTAGCCGGTGTTGCCCGGTAATGTAAGCATAAAGGATAAAGTACTTGGTAAAATTCAGTTGTAAATTACACTCTTTTGATGGTTTAATCCTCAGTGCGGGAAGCATTAAAATTACTTAGGATTTCTACTCAAACATGGCTGAGGGCACGCTACCCCTGTGGATTAAATATAAGGTTCCTTGCAGATTCCCGAGTTTGATAGACAGATTTCCAAGTTCGAATGATTCACCTGAAGAAGATCGGAGGTTACAATAACAGTCAAAATGCGAAAAATGGTCCGAAAATCCAAATGATACGAACAAAAAAACAAATATCATCTCATGTATACCTTAATGGTAGTTTACTCCCTGGTTGGGATATTTCGGGTGCATCCCTTTCGTATACAATTGCGGAAATGATTACAACAGATCCGATTCTATAGGTCACGATGGTACACTTTAGTACAATCACACGACTCCGTATATTTTTCTTTTTAGTTGCAACCAAAGGAGCAGATGAAATAGCCGATGGCCAACCAGATAAACAAATGATTGGATTTAAATTTTAAAAAAAAAATTGTTAAAACACACATTTTTAAAAAATGAAAAATAAATAAAAACATTTTTTTTTTCACAGTTTCACAACTTCCGGGAAGTTGAGTAGGAACTTCGTGTAAGAAAACTCGAAGGGAAGAAAAAAAAATTGGCATAACTGTCAGTTGAAATCTTGAGCGGGAAATTGAATGTTGGCTGATTAAGTACACATTCGGTAAAGTGTTTAAACCTTCATTTTGTTTTTGTTTTGTTTTTTTGTTTTTTTCTTTCTTTTTTTTTCTTCTTCTTTCGGCCTGGGTGGCCGTATCATCTCTGCCCGTTTCGATATTGGTTTTCATACGAGTTTCAGTGCGTGGGTGGCAATCAAATATACCCGACTCTGTTGTGGCTAAAGGATATTGACTACGTTTGGATTATCTTCCCAAATTCGCCCCCGCATAAACAAACAATCGGGCACATGCCGATACGCATATATATATATGTGTGTGTGTGTGTGTGTGTGTGTGTGTGTGTGTGTGTGTGTGTGTGCACATATCAATAGATACACATGTACGTGTATTGATAGATGTATGTGTGTTCATGTATACATACGCACTTACATATGTGCGTGTGAACGCTCGCTCTATATTTACATGAGCGGGCGTGCATGAAACACGAATTTTATTTTATTTTTTTAGATATATACAGTCTTAAAAAATCACACGTGTTTTAGTTGATAATCTTCGTTCCAATAAGGTCCTCTGCTCAACTGCTTTATAATTCCAGGACAACCACACACAAAACATTATCCCGTGTATATATAAACAGAGTTAATATAAATACTTTGAATGTATATATATATATATATATATATATATATATATATGTGTGTGTGTGTCTTTGTGGATGCGCGCGTGTTTGTATGCGTATGTATATATGTGTGTATGTACATATATATGTATGTATGTGTGTATCTATGTATGTGTGTATGTATGTATGTACTTTTCGCTGAATATTATTACCATCGATAAAAGTACGACATCTGTTCGCAACATATTCAGCCATTTTACCATATTCCGAATAAACCATATGCGAGGTTTTGGTTGGTTGATTGGTTGGTTGATTGGTTCTTTTTATTTTACGGCATATCAACCCTTTTCAGGTTATTTAATGCCAAATTCAGTTATTTTTAAGAATTTTTTTTAATGGAATATTTGTTTTCAAGTCGGCTTCTATTTAACTCATAGTTGGGACCCTAACAGGCACTACCATTCTGGGTCAGAGTGGACCTGGAAGCAATGGCAATTGAAGGGTGGCTCCACACTCCCCAAAACCCGAAAGCCAAAACTCTATTATTTACGGCATATCAACACCTTTAAGAGATATTTAACGCAGAATCCAATTATTTCGGTAAAAGCGTTTTAAATTATATTTTTTTGATGGGAAAGGGCATCAGTCATCACTTATCAAAGCTAGAAGCCACTCAAAGATAAGGGTTAATATGAATAGATTATCAGCAAAATAATGATAAACATTATGAGAGGATTGAAACTAATAAATGGCATGGATAAAACTTGATGAATTATGAAGAAGGTTTATGGCAAGTGCTTATTAATATTGGATTTGAATAGAACCACATTGTAGTTATCTGGGAATAAATTTTGCTACGTGTTTCACGGATGGAGGGTTCTTGAACAGAAACTTCGCTCATAATAATTCCGTTTGGTTTTAGGCAAATAGATAAAGACAGTAAAATTATTTGTTGTAGTGGTAGGAAGATGAGTGTGCTGTGATAGGAATATGAGTTTGATGCTAGTTATTCAAATATTTATGGTGTTTATCAGTTATTACTAGTGTAAAGTTACGTGTATTTCTGCAGATGGAGATTCATGTCATATTCATGACAAATTCTATTTAAACTATAGATTAGACTTAGAAACTCCATCGAGAGTAATGGCAACTTGAGGTTAACACTTTCCAAAGTTACCGGGAAAGTTACTAGGAGAAGCAAATTACTTATTTTTTAAACCATAAAGCGGAAGACCAGTACCCGCATTAAGCTGGTCTGCAGTTTGACTTGTTGCTGGCTATCTTATTCTTGCTTGTTGCTGGATATCAACATTTTGAACCGAGAGAGAGGTTAGCTGTTGTACAAAGCTCTGTAAGAACATCTTTGTACAGATACTCACTCAGACATTTGTCTAAATAAAAAAAGGTCCTATGGTGATGGAAAATTGTGACGCGAGTTGTCCTGACAGGCTGGAAGCATGTAATATCTGCTCTGCACACAGGTAACAAAAATCCTTGTTTAACATCGCTTTCGCAACAATACTTATACAGTTGTTTGCTTGGTGGGGCTTTTTGTGACTGAGCAACCTTTTCAGGGCTGCGTTGCTCACCCAAGAATTTGGTAGGGAACAAGAAAATGCATCCTAAACAAAGCTGCCTTTGACCTGCTGGTCCGCAACTTGCAGCTGATGGCTGTCCATATTAATAGGAACAGACGATACTATGGTAAACGGCACCCACTCCAGCTCTGTTGCTGGAATCTGAGAACACTTATTGACAATGGTAAAAGACTGCAATTTTGCCTAAGAAATTGCAAAGATGCAATATAGACATTGCTGCACTCTCTGAGACACGTTTCGCAAGTGAGGGTCAACTGATTGAGCGTGAGTCGGGCTACACGATCTTCTGGTCTGGTAGATCTGAAAAGGAGAGGCGTGAGGCTGTTGTTGGCTTTGCAGTTAAGAACTCCTTAATTGACAAGATCGAACAGCCAGTAAGCATGAATGATCGTGCAATGAGATTGAGAATTCTCCTTGCTGCTGGTCGTTACATGAATTTTCTTTCTGTCTCTGCGGCGACTCTTACTTCATCTGAAAACAATATTACTTCCTTTTATCATATGCTTAGATCTGTTATCACCGGTTTGCCAAGTGCTGAGGTTTTGGTGACTTCAATGCACGGGTTGGATCAGACAATGAGACTTCGTCTCCGTTGGGTTCATATGGCATTGGTACAGTCAATTCAAATGGTATGCTGCTCCTCCATCTCTGCAGTGAACTAAATCTTATCACCAACACCTTTTCCCACCAGAAAAACAAGGAGACTTGGTTCCATCCCCAGTCTAAACATGGTCATTTGCTTGATTACATACTGTGTAGACGTGGTGATCTTGGTAGTTTTTGCAAAGTTAGGGTAATGCGTGGTGCCGACTGTGGTACTGATCTGGTAATAGTCAGAGCTAAACTGAAAATTACAGTTCGCAAAGAAAGCCGTTTCAATAAAGTCAAAGTGCCTAAGCGTATTGATGTCTCTAGATGTAAGGATCCAGTCGTACGAAGTTCCTTGAAATCGGCTTTCAACCAGGTGTATTTCTCAGATTGTAATTGGGAGATAATAAGAGATACAATATACCAAAAAGGTGTTGAAGTTCTTGGATTGAAGGTTCCCAGACATCGAAATTGGTTTGCTGATAATTCCAATCAAATTAACCTTCAAATTGATAGAAAGCAGAAAGCTTATTTGAAACTTCTTAACTCTTCACCTCTGAACAGGTTAGCTTTCGCTGCTCACTTCTCTTCTGTGCGAAGTGAGGTTCAGTGTTGTGTGCGCCAAATGAAAAACAAATGGTGGTCTGACCTCTCCAGGGAGATACAGACTGCCTACGATCATAGAGATGTCAAGACATTTTACAGATTGCTTCATCAGGCTTATAGTCCTAAATCCTCTTCAACTACACTACTCCTGTCGAATGATGGGAAAACCCTGCTGAAAATCTCAGATGAAATTATGCATCGATGGCATGAACACTTTCATGATCTTTTTCACAACTCATCCAATATTGATGTTGCTGCAATAGAAAGTATCCCTCAATGTTCCTTTTGGCCGGAACTTGATGCTGAACCGACTCTTGTGGAAACAGTTGACTGCATTAAACAGATAAACTCGAACAAACCCCCTGTGCTGTAAGGCATTCCTGTTGGGCTGCTGAAACATGCTCGTGTTAATGTACATTTTGTGGTGTACTCTTTGATACTGTCAGTATGGCAGTGTGACCCGGTTACCCAAGATTGGGTAGATGTCATCCTGGTTATATTGTACAAAGGAAAGGGTACATGGTCTGATTGTGGAAATTATCGAGGTATCTCGCTGCTGAGTGCGGTTGGAAAGATATTTGTACGGCTCTTGCTTAACCGATTGGAAAATTATGTCCTGATATCCTTCCGGAATCCCAGTCTGGTTTAAGAGGTGGACGAGGAACCGTAGATATGGTGTTTTCTGCTAGACAGCTTTTGGAAAAATGTATTGAGCAGCGTATGCCTCTTTGCCAGGTGTTTGTAGACTTAACCAAGGCATTTGACACAGTCAACCGTGAGGCTCTCTGGAAAGTGCTGGAAAAATTTGGCTGCACACCTGCTTTTACGGAAAAGTTCAAGCAACTTCATCATAGCATAAAAGGTCGCGTCAACTTCAATGGTCGGCTTTCGGAGGAATTCCCCCTTGATAATGGTGTGAAGCAGGGTGATATAGCTGCACCAACATTGTTTTCGCTCTATCTGACTGCTGTGATCTGATATGGTTTCCATGATTGCGATATGGATGTTTATATTAGATTCCGAATGACTGGAAAGGTGTTCAATCTCAGAAGATTCCAAGCCAAAATACTTAGGGAACTGTTGTATGCTGATGATGCTGACCTGGTAACACACTCCCCAGTAGATATGCAACTAGTGATGGATATCTTTACGAGTGCTTGTACCTGCTCCAGACTAACAGTTAGCATTAAGAAAACTAAAGCCGTGTACACTTCCGCTCCTGGTGATCTGTATGTGGAACCTGATATCTTCGCCTGTGGAAAGCGCCTTGAATCGTAGAAAAATTTGTCTACCTTGGTAGTACCTTATCAAATGATGGCATTCTTTATGCGGAATTAAGACATAGAATCAACAAGGCATCAGATGCTTTTAGAAGGTTACAAGATAGTCTAGTCTAACGGTAATCTAACTCTGAAATTTCAGTATATCAAGCATGTATAGTGCCATCCCTACTCTATGCCTCTGAAACATGGACCTTGTACCGGTCATATATAGAATTGCTCGAGAGGTTCGATCAGCACTGCCTTAGACACATTCTTGGTTTGAAGTGGGATAGCTTTGTTCTGGATACATATGTCTTAAATAAGGCCAAAACAAGCAGTATTGCTACCATTGTTATTAATAACCAGGTGCGCTGAACGGGTTATCTTATCCGGCTTGAAGACTATCGACTCCCAAAACAGTTGTTCTATGGTGAGCTCTTTATTGGAAAAAAAACCAGCACAAGCCCAAAAAACGTTTTCGTGGTAGCATCAAGGAGAGTCTGGTGAGCTTTCATATTCCTGTTGACAGTTGGGAGTCCCTAGCGTATGATTGCAAGCAGTGGAGGACACTGATATACAGGGGCGCAGAACACTTTGAAACAGCCAAAATAGACCGGGCAAAGCTCAAGAGAGCATGTAAGAAATTCCAAACCCTGCCGACCAATCATGGAGATCTTTGGATCTGTAAGGTGTGTGTTGTCTAAGGCAGGTTTTTTTAATCACATGAAAGCGCACGATGATACAGGTTCCGCTGCTATTAGTTTCATCCAAACAAAGAACGTTTTCAGTGGCATGTCTGCTTGAGGGTGTGCAAGTCGCTGGCAGGGCTGAAAAATCATCTTCGGGCACATGGACTTTTAGTGACTGAGGGAGTGGAACTCGTCTGACAAGACTTTGCAATCATCATATATGAGTATGTATACCAATGACCGTCTTCAGTGTCATGTCTGCTTGAGCGTGTGAATTCGCCGGCAGGACTAAAAATATCATTTTCGGATTCATGGACTTCAGTGTCTGAGGGAGTGGCACTCGTCTGACAAGACGTTGCAATCATCATATATGTATATTTATATGCATATATATTATTATTTATTTTATTTCACTTTTTTAAATTAATTTTTAGGAACAAACTCTTATTTTCGTAGTCTGAGAAAGTGGTGAGAAAAGCCGGTTTACCGTGACTGGTTGGGATCCCGTCGCGTGGTCGAAATATTAGAGAAAAATATTTAAAGATGAGTTTCTCACTTTGGGAGCGTAGAATGTGCGATCTCTTCACCATTGTCAAACAGTAAACAGATCAGAGAGACGGTCCGCTTTAGTCGCTAGAGAACTAGGTCGCTATAAATAATATAAACGTAGCAGCTTTATTGAAGACGCCTCTCGCACAAGAAGGCCAATTGACTGAAGATAACAGAGCCTATACGTTCTTTTGGGGCCATCGTAGCAACACGGAACGCAGACAAGCTGGTGTAGTTTTGCCATAAAAACTAAGTTGATCCGGAAACTCCAAAATCTCCAAAAAAAACTTTAACGACCGTCTGACGACTAGGCAGATACCTACTGGAAAGAGGCAGGCCACACTGATGAATGCTTATATGCCAACAATGAAAAATCCAGATGAAGCTAAAAAGTTTTTTTCCGGGAACTGAATACTTTAACCTCAAATGTCCCGAAAGTAGATAAGCTGTTCATTCTCGGCGACTTCGATGCTAGAATTCGCACAGACTACCACATATGGGATAGAATACTTGGAAGAAACAGCCTCGGACTTGGCCTTCTTTTTTGTATTTACAAAATTTTAAAAGCAATAAAATATATAAACAAGATAAAAGTGTAGTATCTGTTCCGGCAGATGCTGCAAAGCTATGACTAGCAATGACCAGCTATGACTAGCAAAGACCATCTGTGGGGGTAACCCCACATATCTGACCTTGGTCACTGAAGGGGCAACCCTTCATACCAACAGTTTCTAATCCGGCTCCCACTTCCCACCTCTCGGGAGCTGGATCCCCATTTCCCTCCCCCTCCCCCTATCTCCACATTAAAAAACGGCCTCCTGCCTAATTTGCTCAGTGGGGAAGCAAATAAATAAAAAGATCAAAGTGTAGTATCTGTTCTTCAGATGCTGCACTTCTATTTCTTGTTCTCTTTCGGTGGAGGAGAAATCCTTCACGACTGAGACAATTTTTATTTTTGTACCTTTTCTCCACGTTAAAAAACGACCCTGGTGTCTAACTCTGTCCCGTGGGGAGGCATTGTAAATAGGTACACACAAACTCATCATCACAAACATAATATTTCACCAAGCAAACCGACATAAAACACCATGAATACACCCGAGCTCCAAACCATATCAACACCAAAATTGCTAACAGACGTGATGTGCTGATCACCAAGAAAGTGTGTAGCGCTGATGCTGGACTGACCAGCGAATCTCGCATCCATGTCCAGCCAAAACGTCGTCCACAGGGAAATAAATTAGTTAAACGCCTCACTTGTCTCTGGCCTGGAAAACGAGCTTGCTGACCCCCAACTCTAGCTCTAACACTCCATACATAGAAAATAACTGGAACAACTTTAAGGAAACGGTGCGTGCGAGAGTACTCTAAGTACTCGGAAAAACTACCAAGAAACACGTTGATTGTTTTGATGAGAACAATGAGGAAATCGGTGCCCTTATGCAGGAAAAGAAGAGAAGAAATTGTGTGTCAATTATTAACAGGACCCCGAATCAATCCACGACCACCGAGATATAGAAGGTCTGTTAACTGAAAAATGCCTGCAGGCAATGTAGGTATATTTGTCAGGCTGTCAGAGGGACATTTAAAAAAGAGCAATAAAACATTTTTAAAAAGAAAAAGGTACACAGTTCGATAAATACTGAAACTGAACTTTATTCAAGATAAAATATAGATATTATCTATGTAAAATTAAGTAATTTTAAAGCAATGTACAATTTAATGCTGATAAAAATGAACTATGAATTTAGGGAACAAACAATTAAAGAAACATTAAACATAAATATTTTTTGGCCTTCGGAATAAGATCACAGTGTAGTATCTGTTTTGATGCTACACTTTACCTTTTCTGTCCTCGGTCGGTGGAGGAGAAATCTTTCATGACTGAGATTATTATTTTTCCTATCCAGAGTGCCCCTTACTGGGAAGCTGGATTTTGCCCACAAAATTATATGTTGAAATATTTAAATAACTATTACTTTTAATACAGAAATTATATTTAAAGTTTTGGTTTTCTGTTCTTTTTTATGTCCATGTTTCCTCAAGTTTTTCATCAAAACGTGTAGTGTATTAGTTGTCTCACAGGCCATCATCAGTGATCGCTCATTGGCAGTAACCTGTGGTGTTCCCTGGAGACCAAGTGACAACTAGTCTCCACAGATTTCCAGTGTTCTCTACCTCTTGACCACTTGTGCAGATGATTGCATGTTATCGCAACAGCCGTTGTCACTGATTTCTCGTTGGCATCGGCCATTGGTGTTTCCTGGAGTTTGGGTGATAAAATGCCTCCCCGAGGTACCAGTTTGGAACTGCACACTTCCAGTGGAGATTTGGTTAGTACTCTCCAACCTCGGTCTTTCACTCCTCCCTGACCCTTCACGATTAGTTGGTGTGTCACCAGTCGATGTCATCTACACCAGTATTTATTATTATTATTATTATTATTATTATTATTATTATTATTACTATTACTATTATTATTATTATTATTATTATTATTATTATTATAAGGGTGCTTGTGCAGTGTACGCACGTGTATTTTAAATAGTATTTCCAAGTTAAACTAAATTTTGGGTTTGTATTACTACACAGATTCGAAAAAGTTTTCAAAAAACAAATATATAACAAATAAATCTGGAAAGGTTTTTAGTGGTTTTACTCACTTTAAAACGTGTAATCGCTTTGAAAATCATACAATGTTTATCGATATATTTTAAAAAGAAAAATGTCAGCATGCTCGTTATTGAACTCGGTAAGTTTAGGGAAATGACTTCAAACAAACAAATTATGCAAACCCACCGAATATATGTCCGCCCATGTCACAGTAACATATATTGAGCGAGTTTCTAACAGTATTTTGCATATTTTTTTGTTTAAATTTGTTTTCCCAAACTTACCATGTGCAACAGCAAGCAAGCCGACATTTGCATTTTTTAAATACATCGTTGTATGTTTTTCGAGCCGAATAAACACTTTACATTAAATGAAAACACTAAAAAATGATCCAGTTTTGTAGGAAAGTAACTTATCTTGCCTTTGATGACATTTATTTGTTATATATTTTCTTTTGACAACTTTTTTCGAATCTATGTGTATAGTAAAACAAATACTGAATTTTAAATTAATTTGTATTGTTCGTATAATATATATATATATATATATATATATATATATATATATGTATATATATATGTATATGTATATATATATATATCTTATTTCATTTCCCGTTTCAGTCATGTAAATTATTTACAGTTAAAATGTTATAAAAACAAAAACTTGAAGTTTTAAATATGTTTCAAATAAATAAATTACTCCCGGTGCTAAAATATTGAAAATTTATCGATCGTAAAAAAAGCTGTCGTGAAAAATGCTAACTTTAAAATATCTGTAAATACTCAGTGAAAAGTTTCATTTATTATTAAAAGAACAGACTGAAAAATATTATATAAAAATTGTTTATTTTGCAAAATAAATAAAATGAAATATTTGACTTTCTTCTATAAAAAATAAAAGTTCAAAAACGAGTTCACTATTTTCTTAGATTAAAATTATCCCAATGTGCAATTAAAATAATTATTATCCAAATGGAGAATTGTTCTTTCTCTTTAGGAGAACATTCATGGGCATTCCGTAACACAGTCATATTTTTTATGCCTGTTAGCGTGACCACGTGGTTGAACACCGGAAACTTTCTATACCTACAAGTTGATCAGGAAGTAACGTTATGCTGTCATGTTCACTGGCCTACTCTCTCAGTGGTGGTGATCAGTCATGACGAAAGCTTCCTTTACCAACATCCGCTTCATTATTCAGACCAAGCTCCTGAATGAGAGAAAAGGCTGATGAAATACGAAGGTTTTCAGATAAATATGAGTCGAAATGCTTTTATGAAGCTGAAAACACTTTATTGATCCCAGCCCTCAAGAATATCTGACTATACGCTTCTCGACGACCGTGGACAGATTTGGGGTAAATAGAGACCAACATGGACTTTGATGATCCTCCTCCAGCTCGAAGTATAAAAGCCCGTTAAACAGTTATCCAGAGTATGATGGAATTTCAACAGAAATATATAAAGCAGGTTGGCCCACCATCAGAGAAAAACTACTTGAACTCTTCACATCTTATTTGGAAGAAGGCAAACTACCACATGAATTCATGAATGCCTGTATTGTCCATTTATACCAACTAAAGGGCAACAGATAATATTATGACAACCACAGGAGTATCTCACTTTTCTGTATCACTGGAAAAATATTAGCCCGACTCCAAATACTGATAACGCAACTGGAGCGTGGTGTCAATGGGGTTTTCGTACTGAAAGGGATACTCTTGATATGATTTTCGCAGCCAAACAACTTCAGGAAAAATGCCAAAAGCACCAGGATCTGATCACTACATTTGTGAATGTGATAAGGGTTTAGATACAGTAAGCAGAAATGGCCTCTCAAAATCGATTACCGGAACGCTTCATACTTATTATCTACCAGTTTCATGGTGGCGTGATGGCCATTGTGCTTAAAAATGGTGAAGTACCATCTGACTTCCCGGTAAGCAATGGAGTGAAACAAGGCTGTGTACTGGCGTTCAATCTCTTCAGCATCATGTTCTTGACCATGCTCACATATGTATTCTCCGACTCAGACCTTGATGTCAGCGTCAAATATCGTACTGATGGTACTGATGGTAATCTTTTTAATCTGCGGCATCCCGCCGCCGTTACTAAACTCAACACCACCATTGTGATCTACTCTTTGCAGACGACTGTGCCTTGAATGCTTGCTAAGTGACAGATATGCAATATATAGACGGCGTTTTAGGATCCTGCGAAAATTTTAGGCTCACAACAAGAGTTAAGAAAGCAAAAGTGATGTTTCAGCCCTCTTCTGGAGAAGATTATCCACTGCCAAAGATTCAGGTTCATGGTACTGACTTCAACACTGTTGTCAGGTTCACTTATTTCGGCAGCATTCTAACCAACATAGTCTACATTGATGATAAGATTAAGAACAGTTCTGCTTTTGGATCTCTACTCAGAAACGTCTGAGATTGCAGAGGTATCCGTCTCGAAACAAAACTGCGAATGTGTGAGACTGTTGTCATCACTACACTGCTGTATGCTTGTAAGACTTGGAGTATTTATTCCAGACACGCATGACATGTCTTAGAAAAATCAGTTTCACATGACATGTCTTAGAAAAATCATGGACATCAAATGTCAAGAAAGATCTCTGACACTGATGTTTTGGAAAGAGCCAGACTACCATCTTCACATTACTTCAGAATTATCAGGTAGATTGGATTGAACGTGTTGCGCGTATGTCAGAAGAGCGCCTCTGTGTGGTGAACATTCGAGTAGACAAAGGTGTGTAGGCGACCAGAAGAAGCGTTTCAATGTGCAATCTAAAGGTGTCCCTCAAAGTCTTAGGCATGTGTACCGAATTGTAGGAGGTGCGAGCAAAGAACAGATGTGGGTGGAATGGTTTGATAAACATACTCCATGATAGCAAAGACAAACAGTTTGGATGAGAAGAGGAGGAAACGCACACTCCGTAAGTCAAGGGCACCAAGCACATCAACGATAGTCACTTACCATAGGATCTCCACCTGGGGACAATACTTTCTCAACATACTCCTGATAAATAATCTTGCGAACCCGCAAACCCCAGTCAA